>NC_136350.1:3100867-3105275 GCF_964198595.1 Lampetra fluviatilis | reverse complement strand
GAGTGAGTAGGTGAGTAGGTGAGTGAGTGAGTGAGTGGGTGGGTGAGTGAGTGAGTAGGTAGGTAGATAGGTGAGTAGGTGAGTGAGTGAGTGAGTAGGTGAGTGGGTGAGTGGGTGGGTGAGTGATGTGAGTGGGTAGCTGGGTGGGTGAGTGAGTGGGTGGGTGAGTGAGTGAGTAGGTAGGTAGATAGGTGAGTAGGTGAGTGAGTGAGTGAGTAGGTGAGTGGGGTGGGTGAGTGAGTGAGTGGGTGGGTGAGTGAGTGAGTGAGTAGGTGAGTGGGTGAGTGAGTGAGTGAGTGGGTGAGTGAGTGAGTAGGTGAGTGAGGTGAGTGAGTAGGTGAGTAGGTGAGTGAGTGAGTGAGTGGGTGGGTGAGTGAGTGAGTAGGTAGGTAGATAGGTGAGTAGGTGAGTGAGTGAGTGAGTAGGTGAGTGGGTGAGTGGGTGGGTGAGTGATGTGAGTGGGTGGGTGGGGTGAGTGAGTGAGTGAGTGAGTGGGTGGGTGGGTGAGTGAGTGAGTGAGTGGGTGGGTGAGTGAGTTAGTGAGTGGGTGGGTGGGTGAGTGAGTGGGTAGCTGGGTGGGTGAGTGAGTGAGTGGGTGAGTGAGTGGGTGAGTGAGTGGGTAGCTGGGTGGGTGAGTGAGTGAGTGGGTAGAAGTGAGTGAGTGAATGAGTGGGTGAGTGAGTGAGTGAGTGAGTGGGGTGAGTGATGTGAGTGAGTGAGTGGGTGGGTGATGTGAGTGGGTGGGTGGGTGAGTGAGTGAGTGAGTGGGGTGAGTGAGTGAGTGAGTGGGTGAGTGAGTGAGTGAGTAGGTGAGTGAGTGAGTGAGTGGGTGGGTGAGTGAGTGGGTGAGTAGGTGAGTGAGTGGGGTGAGTGAGTGAGTGAGTGGTGGTGAGTGGGTGAGTGAGTGGGTAGCTGGGTGGGTGAGTGAGTGAGTGGGTAGTGAGTGAGTGAGTGAGTGATGTGGGTGAGTGAGTAGGTGAGTGAGTGAGTGGGTGGGTGAGTGAGTGGGTGAGTAGGTGAGTGAGTGAGTGGGTGAGTGAGTGAGGTGAGTGTGGTGAGTGAGGTGGGTGGGTGAGTGGGTGAGTGAGTAGGTGAGGTGAGTGAGTGAGTGAGTGAGTGGGTGAGTGAGTGAGTGAGTGAGTGGGTGGTGGTGAGTGAGTGGGTGGGTGAGTGAGTGAGTGGTGAGTGAGTGAGTGAGTGAGTAGGTGAGTGAGTGAGTGAGTAGGTGAGTGAGTAGGTGAGTGAGGTGAGTGAGTGAGTGGGTGAGTGAGTGAGTGAGTAGGTGAGTGAGTGAGTGAGTGGGTGAGTGAGTGGGTGAGTGAGTGGGTAGCTGGGTGGGTGAGTAAATGAGTGGGTGAGTGAGTGAGTGGTGAGTGAGTGAGTGAGTAGGTGAGTGAGTGGGTGAGTGAGTGAGTGAGTGAGTGAGTGGGTGAGTGAGTGAGTGAGTGAGTGGGTGAGTGAGTGAGTGAGTAGGTGAGTGAGTGAGTGGGTGAGTGAGTGAGTAGGTGAGTGAGTGATTGAGTGGGTGAGTGAGTGAGTGGGTGAGTGAGTGAGTGAGTGAGTGAGTGAGTGAGTGAGTGAGTGAGTAGGTGAGTGAGTGGGTGAGTGAGTGAGTGAGTGAGTGGGTGGGTGGGTGAGTGGTGAGTAGGTGAGTGAGTGGGTGAGTGAGTGAGTGAGTAGGTGAGTGAGTGGGTGAGTGAGTGAGTGAGTGGGTGAGTGAGTGAGTGGGTGAGTGAGTAGGTGAGTGAGTGAGTGAGTGGGTGAGTGGGTGAGTGAGTAGGTGAGTGAGTGAGTGAGTGGGTGAGTAGGTGAGTGAGTGGGTGGGTGAGTGAGTGAGTGGGTGAGTGAGTGGGTGAGTGAGTGGGTAGCTGTGGTGTGGTGAGTGAGTGAGTGGTGTGTGTAGTGAGGTGAGTGTAGGGTGAGTGGAGTGGTGGGTGAGTGAGTGAGTGGTAGTGATAGGTGAGTAGGTGAGTGTGTGAGTGAGTGGTGAGTGAGTGGGTGAGTGAGGTGAGTGAGGTGTAGGTGAGTGGTGGGGTGAGTGAGTGAGTAGGTGAGTGAGTGAGTGAGTGGGTGAGTGAGTGGTGAGTGAGTGAGTGACGTGGGGTGAGTGAGTGAGTGAGTAGGTGAGTGAGTGGGTGAGTGAGTGAGTAGGTGAGTGAGTGAGTGAGTGAGTGAGTGTGAGTGAGTGGGTGAGTGCGTGGGTGAGTGAGTGGGTAGCTGAGTGGTGAGTAAGGTGAGTGAGTGAGTGAGTGAGTGAGTGAGTGAGTAGGTGAGTGAGTGGGTGAGTGAGTGAGTGAGTGAGTGAGTGGGTGAGTGAGTGAGTGAGTGAGTGGGTGAGTGAGTGAGTGAGTGAGTAGGTGAGTGAGTGAGTGGGTGAGTGAGTGAGTAGGTGAGTGAGTGATTGAGTGGGTGAGTGAGTGAGTGGGTGAGTGAGTGAGTGAGTGAGTAGGTGAGTGAGTGGGTGAGTGAGTGAGTGAGTGAGTGGGTGGGTGGGTGAGTGGGTGAGTAGGTGAGTGAGTGGGTGAGTGAGTGAGTGAGTAGGTGAGTGAGTGGGTGAGTGAGTGAGTGAGTGAGTGGGTGAGTGAGTGAGTGAGTGGGTGAGTGAGTAGGTGAGTGAGTGAGTGAGTGGGTGAGTGGGTGAGTGAGTAGGTGAGTGAGTGAGTGAGTGGGTGAGTAGGTGAGTGAGTGGGTGGGTGAGTGAGTGAGTGGGTGAGTGAGTGGGTGAGTGAGTGGGTAGCTGGGTGGGTGAGTGAGTGAGTGGGTAGGTAGATAGGTGAGTAGGTGAGTGAGTGAGTGAGTGGGTGAGTGAGTGAGTAGGTAGGTAGATAGGTGAGTAGGTGAGTGAGTGAGTGAGTGAGTAGGTGAGTGAGTGGGTGAGTGGGTGAGTGAGTGAGTAGGTGAGTGAGTGGGTGAGTGAGTGAGTGAGTAGGTGAGTGAGTGATTGAGTGGGTGGGTGAGTGAGTAGGTGAGTGAGTGAGTGAGTGGGTGAGTGAGTGAGTGAGTAGGTGAGTGAGTGGGTGAGTGAGTGAGTAGGTGAGTGAGTGAGTGAGTAGGTGAGTGAGTGAGTGGGTGAGTGAGTGAGTGAGTGAGTAGGTGAGTGAGTGGGTGAGTGAGTGAGTGAGTGAGTGAGTGAGTGGGTGAGTGAGTGAGTGAGTGAGTGGGTGAGTGAGTGAGTGGGTGAGTGAGTGAGTGAGTGAGTGGGTGAGTGAGTGAGTGAGTGAGTAGGTGAGTGAGTGGGTGAGTGAGTGAGTGAGTGGGTGAGTGAGTGGGTGAGTGAGTGAGTGAGTGGGTGAGTGAGTGGGTGAGTGAGTGAGTGAGTGAGTGGGTGAGTGAGTGGGTGAGTGAGTGAGTGAGTGATTGAGTGGGTGGGTGAGTGAGTAGGTGAGTGAGTGAGTGAGTGGGTGAGTGAGTGAGTGAGTAGGTGAGTGAGTGGGTGAGTGAGTGAGTAGGTGAGTGAGTGAGTGAGTAGGTGAGTGAGTGAGTGGGTGAGTGAGTGAGTGAGTAGGTGAGTGAGTGGGTGAGTGAGTGAGTGAGTGAGTGAGTGGGTGAGTGAGTGAGTGAGTGGGTGAGTGAGTGGGTGAGTGAGTGAGTGAGTGAGTGGGTGAGTGAGTGAGTGAGTAGGTGAGTGAGTGGGTGAGTGAGTGAGTGAGTGGGTGAGTGAGTGGGTGAGTGAGTGAGTGAGTGGGTGAGTGAGTGGGTGAGTGAGTGAGTGAGTGAGTGGGTGAGTGAGTGGGTGAGTGAGTGAGTGAGTGGGTGAGTGAGTGGGTAGCTGGGTGGGTGCCACCTCGATGCAGCACGCCAGGTGGTCGCTGCGTCCGAAGGAGATGAACAGCTCCCTGCCCGTGGCCATCTTGGCGAGGGTGCAGCCCAGGGACCACGTGTCCGCCGCACACGTGACCCGCAGTCCGAGCAGCACCTCGGGCGCCACGTAGAGCAGCGTGCCCCCCACGTGAGGGGCTGTGCGGCGAAACGAGAGGTGGTGGGTGGGTGTAGAGTGGGGGGGTGGTGGTGGGTGGGTGTAGTGTGGGGGGGGGTGGGTGTAGAGTGGAGGGGGGGGGGTGGTGGGGGGGGTTGGTGGGTGGAGAAACACACAGACACATACACACCCACACACCTACACACACCCACATACAACTACACATACACACACACACCCACAGACACACACACACAGACACACACACACACAGACACACACACACACACCTACACACACCCACATACAACTACACATACACACACACCCACAGACACACACACACAGACACACACACACACAGACACACACACACACCCACACACAAACCCACACACACACACCTACACACACCCACATACAACTACACATACACCTACACACATACACACACAGACACACACACACAGACACACACACACACCCACACAC
>NC_136350.1:3078367-3095867 GCF_964198595.1 Lampetra fluviatilis | reverse complement strand
GCATCTGCAGAACGTGAAGAACCAGTGGCATCTACATCTGCAGAACGTGAAGAACCAGTGGCATCTACATCTGCAGAACGTGAAGAACCAGTGGCATCTACATCTGCAGAACATGAAGAACCAGTGGCATCTACATCTGCAGAACGTGAAGAACCAGTGGCATCTACATCTGCAGAACGTGAAGAACCAGTGGCATCTACATCTGCAGAACATGAAGAACCAGTGGCATATACATCTGCAGAACGTGAAGAACCAGTGGCATCTACATCTGCAGAACGTGAAGACCCAGTGGCATCTACATCTGCAGAACATGAAGAACCAGTGGCATCTGCATCTGCAGAACGTGAAGAACCAGTGGCATCTACATCTGCAGAACGTGAAGAACCAGTGGCATCTACATCTGCAGAACGTGAAGACCCAGTGGCATCTACATCTGCAGAACGTGAAGACCCAGTGGCATCTACATCTGCAGAACATGAAGAACCAGTGGCATCTACATCTGCAGAACGTGAAGACCCAGTGGCATCTACATCTGCAGAACGTGAAGAACCAGTGGCATCTACATCTGCAGAACGTGAAGAACCAGTGGCATCTACATCTGCAGAACATGAAGAACCAGTGGCATCTACATCTACAGAACGTGAAGACCCAGTGGCATCTACATCTGCAGAACTTGAAGAACCAGTGGCATCTACATCTGCAGAACGTGAAGAACCAGTGGCATCTACATCTACAGAACGTGAAGAACCAGTGGCATCTACATCTGCAGAACGTGAAGAACCAGTGGCATCTACATCTGCAGAACGTGAAGAACCAGTGGCATCTACATCTACAGAACGTGAAGAACCAGTGGCATCTACATCTGCAGAACGTGAAGAACCAGTGACATCTACATCTGCAGAACGTGAAGACCCAGTGGCATCTACATCTGCAGAACGTGAAGAACCAGTGGCATCTACATCTACAGAACGTGAAGACCAAGTGGCATCTACATCTGCAGAACGTGAAGAACCAGTGGCATCTACATCTACAGAACGTGAAGACCAAGTGGCATCTACATCTGCAGAACGTGAAGAACCAGTGGCATCTACATCTGCAGAACGTGAAGACCAAGTGGCATCTACATCTGCAGAACGTGAAGAACCAGTGGCATCTACATTTGCAGAACGTGAAGAACCAGTGGCATCTACATCTACAGAACGTGAAGAACCAGTGGCATCTACATCTACAGAACGTGAAGAACCAGTGGCATCTACATCTACATCTACAGAACGTGAAGACCCAGTGGCATCTACATCTACAGAACATAAAGAACCAGTGGCATCTACATCAGTAAAACGTGAAGAACCAGTGGCATCTACATCTACAGATCGTGAATAACCAGTGGCATCTACATCTACAGAACGTGAAGAACCAGTGGCATCTACATCTGCAGAACGTGAAGAACCAGTGGCATCTACATCTGCAGAACGTGAAGAACCAGCGGCATCTACATCTACAGAACGTGAATAACCAGGGGCATCTACATCTACAGAACGTGAAGAACCAGGGGCATCTACATCTGCAGAACGTGAAGAACCAGTGGCATCTACATCTGCAGAACGTGAAGAACCAGTGGCATCTACATCTGTAGATCGTGAAGAACCAGTGGCATCTACATCTACAGAACGTGAAGAACCAGTGGCATCTACATCTGCAGAACGTGAAGAACCAGTGGCATCTACATCTGCAGAACGTGAAGAACCAGTGGCATCTACATCTGCAGATCGTGAAGAACCAGTGGCATCTACATCTACAGAACGTGAAGAACCAGTGGCATCTACATCTGCAGAACGTGAAGAACCAGTGGCATCTACATCTGCAGAACGTGAAGAACCAGTGGCATCTACATCTACAGAACGTGAAGAACCAGTGGCATCTACATCTACAGATCGTGAAGAACCAGTGGCATCTACATCTGCAGAACGTGAAGAACCAGTGGCATCTACATCTGCAGAACGTGAAGAACCAGTGGCATCTACATCTGCAGAACGTGAAGAACCAGTGGCATCTACATCTACAGATCGTGAAGAACCAGTGGCATCTACATCTACAGAACGTGAAGAACCAGTGGCATCTACATCTGCAGAACGTGAAGAACCAGTGGCATCTACATCTGCAGATCGTGAAGAACCAGTGGCATCTACATCTACAGATCGTGAAGAACCAGTGGCATCTACATCTGCAGAACGTGAAGAACCAGTGGCATCTACACTGCAGATCGTGAAGACCCAGTGGCATCTACATCTGCAGAACGTGAAGAACCAGTGGCATCTACATCTGCAGAACGTGAAGACCCAGTGGCATCTACATCTGCAGAACGTGAAGAACCAGTGGCATCTACATCTACAGATCGTGAAGGACCAGTGGCATCTACATCTCCAGAACGTGAAGGACCAGTGGCATCTACATCTGCAGAACGTGAAGAACCAGTGGCATCTACATCTGCAGAACGTGAAGAACCAGTGGCATCTACATCTGCAGAACGTGAAGAACCAGTGGCATCTACATCTACAGAACGTGAAGAACCAGTGGCATCTACATCTGCAGATCGTGAAGAACCAGTGACATCTACATCTGCAGATCGTGAAGAACCAGTGGCATCTACATCTACAGAACGTGAAGAACCAGTGGCATCTACATCTACAGATCGTGAAGGACCAGTGGCATCAACATCTACAGAACGTGAAGAACCAGTGGCATCTACATCTGCAGATCGTGAAGAACCAGTGGCATCTACATCTGCAGATCGTGAAGAACCAGTGGCATCTACATCTACAGAACCAGTGGCATCTACATCTGCAGAACGTGAAGAACCAGTGGCATCTACATCTACAGAACGTGAAGAACCAGTGGCATCTACATCTACAGAACGTGAAGAACCAGTGGCATCTACATCTGCAGAACGTGAAGAACCAGTGGCATCTACATCTAAAGAACGTGAAGAACCAGTGACATCTACATCTGCAGAACATGAAGAACCAGTGGCATCTACATCTACAGAACGTGAAGAACCAGTGGCATCTACATCTACAGAACGTGAAGAACCAGTGGCATCTACATCTGCAGAACATGAAGAACCAGTGGCATCTACATCTACAGAACGTGAAGAACCAGTGGCATCTACATCTGCAGAACATGAAGAACCAGTGACATCTACATCTGCAGATCGTGAATAACCAGTGGCATCTACATCTACAGAACGTGAAGAACCAGTGGCATCTACATCTGCAGAACGTGAAGAACCAGTGGCATCTACATCTACAGAACGTGAAGAACCAGTGGCATCTACATCTGCAGAACATGAAGAACCAGTGACATCTACATCTGCAGATCGTGAATAACCAGTGGCATCTACATCTACAGAACGTGAAGAACCAGTGGCATCTACATCTGCAGAACGTGAAGAACCAGTGGCATCTACATCTACAGAACGTGAAGAACCAGTGGCATCTACATCTACAGAACGTGAAGAACCAGTGGCATCTACATCTGCAGAACGTGAAGAACCAGTGGCATCTACATCTACAGAACGTGAAGAACCAGTGGCATCTACATCTGCAGAACGTGAAGAACCAGTGGCATCTACATCTACAGAACGTGAAGAACCAGTGGCATCTACATCTACAGAACGTGAAGAACCAGTGGCATCTACATCTACAGAACGTGAAGAACCAGTGGCATCTACATCTACAGAACGTGAAGAACCAGTGGCATCTACATCTACAGAACATGAAGAACCAGTGGCATCTACATCTACAGAACGTGAAGAACCAGTGGCATCTACATCTACAGAACATGAAGAACCAGTGGCATCTACATCTACAGAACGTGAAGAACCAGTGGCATCTACATCTGCAGAACATGAAGAACCAGTGGCATCTACTTCTACAGAACGTGAAGAACCAGTGGCATCTACTTCTACAGAACGTAAAGAACCAGTGGCATCTACATCTACAGAAAATGAAGAACCAGTGGCATCTACTTCTACAGAACGTGAAGAACCAGTGGCATCCACATCTGCAGAACATGAAGAACCAGTGGCATCTACATCTGCAGAACGTGAAGAACCAGTGGCATCTACATCTACAGAACATGAAGAACCATTGGCATCTACATCTACAGAACGTGAAGAACCAGTGGCATCTACATCTGCAGAACATGAAGAACCAGTGGCATCTACATCTGCAGAACGTGAAGAACCAGTGGCATCTACATCTGCAGAACGTGAAGAACCAGTGGCATCTACATCTGCAGAACATGAAGAACCAGTGGCATCTACATCTGCAGAACGTGAAGAACCAGTGGCATCTACATCTGCAGAACGTGAAGAACCAGTGGCATCTACATCTGCAGAACATGAAGAACCAGTGGCATCTACATCTGCAGAACATGAAGAACCAGTGGCATCTACATCTGCAGAACGTGAAGAACCAGTGGCATCTACATCTGCAGAACATGAAGAACCAGTGGCATCTACATCTACAGAACGTGAAGAACCAGGGGCATCTACATCTACAGAACGTGAAGAACCAGTGGCATCTACATCTACAGAACGTGAAGAACCAGGGGCATCTACATCTACAGAACGTGAAGAACCAGGGGCATCTACATCTGCAGAACGTGAAGAACCAGTGGCATCTACATCTGCAGAACGTGAAGAACCAGTGGCATCTACATCTACAGAACGTGAAGAACCAGTGGCATCTACATCTGCAGAACGTGAAGAACCAGTGGCATCTACATCTGCAGAACGTGAAGAACCAGTGGCATCTACATCTACAGAACGTGAAGAACCAGTGGCATCTACATCTACAGATCGTGAAGAACCAGTGGCATCTACATCTGCAGAACGTGAAGAACCAGTGGCATCTACATCTGCAGAACGTGAAGAACCAGTGGCATCTACATCTGCAGAACGTGAAGAACCAGTGGCATCTACATCTGCAGATCGTGAAGAACCAGTGGCATCTACATCTACAGAACGTGAAGAACCAGTGGCATCTACATCTGCAGAACGTGAAGAACCAGTGGCATCTACATCTGCAGAACGTGAAGAACCAGTGGCATCTACATCTACAGAACGTGAAGAACCAGTGGCATCTACATCTACAGATCGTGAAGAACCAGTGGCATCTACATCTGCAGAACGTGAAGAACCAGTGGCATCTACATCTGCAGAACGTGAAGAACCAGTGGCATCTACATCTGCAGAACGTGAAGAACCAGTGGCATCTACATCTACAGATCGTGAAGAACCAGTGGCATCTACATCTACAGAACGTGAAGAACCAGTGGCATCTACATCTGCAGAACGTGAAGAACCAGTGGCATCTACATCTGCAGATCGTGAAGAACCAGTGGCATCTACATCTACAGATCGTGAAGAACCAGTGGCATCTACATCTGCAGAACGTGAAGAACCAGTGGCATCTACACTGCAGATCGTGAAGACCCAGTGGCATCTACATCTGCAGAACGTGAAGAACCAGTGGCATCTACATCTGCAGAACGTGAAGACCCAGTGGCATCTACATCTGCAGAACGTGAAGAACCAGTGGCATCTACATCTACAGATCGTGAAGGACCAGTGGCATCTACATCTCCAGAACGTGAAGGACCAGTGGCATCTACATCTGCAGAACGTGAAGAACCAGTGGCATCTACATCTGCAGAACGTGAAGAACCAGTGGCATCTACATCTGCAGAACGTGAAGAACCAGTGGCATCTACATCTACAGAACGTGAAGAACCAGTGGCATCTACATCTGCAGATCGTGAAGAACCAGTGACATCTACATCTGCAGATCGTGAAGAACCAGTGGCATCTACATCTACAGAACGTGAAGAACCAGTGGCATCTACATCTACAGATCGTGAAGGACCAGTGGCATCAACATCTACAGAACGTGAAGAACCAGTGGCATCTACATCTGCAGATCGTGAAGAACCAGTGGCATCTACATCTGCAGATCGTGAAGAACCAGTGGCATCTACATCTACAGAACCAGTGGCATCTACATCTGCAGAACGTGAAGAACCAGTGGCATCTACATCTACAGAACGTGAAGAACCAGTGGCATCTACATCTACAGAACGTGAAGAACCAGTGGCATCTACATCTAAAGAACGTGAAGAACCAGTGACATCTACATCTGCAGAACATGAAGAACCAGTGGCATCTACATCTACAGAACGTGAAGAACCAGTGGCATCTACATCTGCAGAACGTGAAGAACCAGTGACATCTACATCTAAAGAACGTGAAGAACCAGTGACATCTACATCTGCAGAACATGAAGAACCAGTGGCATCTACATCTACAGAACGTGAAGAACCAGTGGCATCTACATCTGCAGAACGTGAAGAACCAGTGGCATCTACATCTAAAGAACGTGAAGAACCAGTGACATCTACATCTGCAGAACATGAAGAACCAGTGGCATCTACATCTACAGAACGTGAAGAACCAGTGGCATCTACATCTACAGAACGTGAAGAACCAGTGGCATCTACATCTGCAGAACATGAAGAACCAGTGGCATCTACATCTACAGAACGTGAAGAACCAGTGGCATCTACATCTGCAGAACATGAAGAACCAGTGACATCTACATCTGCAGATCGTGAATAACCAGTGGCATCTACATCTACAGAACGTGAAGAACCAGTGGCATCTACATCTGCAGAACGTGAAGAACCAGTGGCATCTACATCTACAGAACGTGAAGAACCAGTGGCATCTACATCTGCAGAACATGAAGAACCAGTGACATCTACATCTGCAGATCGTGAATAACCAGTGGCATCTACATCTACAGAACGTGAAGAACCAGTGGCATCTACATCTGCAGAACGTGAAGAACCAGTGGCATCTACATCTACAGAACGTGAAGAACCAGTGGCATCTACATCTACAGAACGTGAAGAACCAGTGGCATCTACATCTGCAGAACGTGAAGAACCAGTGGCATCTACATCTACAGAACGTGAAGAACCAGTGGCATCTACATCTGCAGAACGTGAAGAACCAGTGGCATCTACATCTACAGAACGTGAAGAACCAGTGGCATCTACATCTACAGAACGTGAAGAACCAGTGGCATCTACATCTACAGAACGTGAAGAACCAGTGGCATCTACATCTACAGAACGTGAAGAACCAGTGGCATCTACATCTACAGAACATGAAGAACCAGTGGCATCTACATCTACAGAACGTGAAGAACCAGTGGCATCTACATCTACAGAACATGAAGAACCAGTGGCATCTACATCTACAGAACGTGAAGAACCAGTGGCATCTACATCTGCAGAACATGAAGAACCAGTGGCATCTACTTCTACAGAACGTGAAGAACCAGTGGCATCTACTTCTACAGAACGTGAAAAACCAGTGGCATCTACATCTACAGAAAATGAAGAACCAGTGGCATCTACTTCTACAGAACGTGAAGAACCAGTGGCATCCACATCTGCAGAACATGAAGAACCAGTGGCATCTACATCTGCAGAACGTGAAGAACCAGTGGCATCTACATCTACAGAACATGAAGAACCATTGGCATCTACATCTACAGAACGTGAAGAACCAGTGGCATCTACATCTGCAGAACATGAAGAACCAGTGGCATCTACATCTGCAGAACGTGAAGAACCAGTGGCATCTACATCTGCAGAACGTGAAGAACCAGTGGCATCTACATCTGCAGAACATGAAGAACCAGTGGCATCTACATCTGCAGAACGTGAAGAACCAGTGGCATCTACATCTGCAGAACGTGAAGAACCAGTGGCATCTACATCTGCAGAACATGAAGAACCAGTGGCATCTACATCTGCAGAACATGAAGAACCAGTGGCATCTACATCTGCAGAACGTGAAGAACCAGTGGCATCTACATCTGCAGAACATGAAGAACCAGTGGCATCTACATCTACAGAACGTGAAGAACCAGTGGCATCTACATCTACAGAACGTGAAGAACCAGTGGCATCTACATCTACAGATCGTGAAGAACCAGTGGCATCTACATCTACAGAACGTGAAGAACCAGTGGCATCTACATCTGTAGAACGTGAAGAACCAATGGCATCTACATCTACAGAACGTGAAGAACCAGTGGCATCTACATCTGTAGAACGTGAAGAACCAGTGGCATCTACATCTGCAGAACATGAAGAACCAGTGGCATCTACATCTACAGAACGTGAAGAACCAGTGGCATCTACATCTACAGAACGTGAAGAACCAGTGGCATCTACATCTACAGAACGTGAAGACCCAGTGGCATCTACATCTGCAGAACGTGAAGAACCAGTGGCATCTACATCTGCAGAACGTGAAGAACCAGTGGCATCTACATCTGCAGAACGTGAAGAACCAGTGGCATCTACATCTACAGAACCAGTGGCATCTACATCTGCAGAACGTGAAGAACCAGTGGCATCTACATCTACAGAACGTGAAGGACCAGTGGCATCTACATCTGCAGAACGTGAAGAACCAGTGGCATCTACATCTGCAGAACGTGAAGAACCAGTGGCATCTACATCTACAGAACATGAAGAACCAGTGGCATCTACATCTGCAGAACGTGAAGAACCAGTGACATCTACATCTGCAGAACGTGAAGAACCAGTGGCATCTACATCTGCAGAACGTGAAGAACCAGTGGCATCTACATCTACAGAACGTGAAGGACCAGTGGCATCTACATCTACAGAACGTGAAGGACCAGTGGCATCTACATCTACAGAACATGAAGAACCAGTGGCATCTACATCTGCAGAACGTGAAGAACCAGTGGCATCTACATCTGCAGAACGTGAAGAACCAGTGGCATCTACATCTGTAGAACGTGAAGAACCAGTGGCATCTACATCTGCAGAACGTGAAGGACCAGTGGCATCTACATCTGCAGAACGTGAAGAACCAGTGGCATCTACATCTGCAGAACGTAAAGAACCAGTGGCATCTACATCTGCAGAACGTGAAGAACCAGTGGCATCTACATCTACAGAACGTGAAGAACCAGTGGCATCTACATCTGTAGAACGTGAAGAACCAGTGGCATCTACATCTGTAGAACGTGAAGAACCAGTGGCATCTACATCTGCAGAACGTGAAGACCCAGTGGCATCTACATCTGCAGAACGTGAAGAACCAGTGGCATCTACATCTACAGAACGTGAAGAACCAGTGGCATCTACATCTGCAGAACGTGAAGAACCAGTGGCATCTACATCTGTAGAACGTGAAGAACCAGTGGCATCTACATCTACAGAACGTGAAGACCCAGTGGCATCTACATCTACAGAACGTGAAGAACCAGCGGCATCTACATCTGTAGAACGTGAAGAACCAGTGGCATCTACATCTACAGAACGCGAAGAACCAGTGGCATCTACATCTGCAGATCGTGAAGAACCAGTGGCATCTACATCTACAGAACCAGTGGCATCTACATCTGCAGAACGTGAAGAACCAGTGGCATCTACATCTGCAGAACGCGAAGAACCAGTGGCATCTACATCTACAGAACCAGTGGCATCTACATCTGCAGATCGTGAAGAACCAGTGGCATCTACATCTACAGAACCAGTGGCATCTACATCTGCAGATCGTGAAGAACCAGTGGCATCTACATCTACAGAACCAGTGGCATCTACATCTGCAGAACGTGAAGAACCAGTGGCATCTACATCTACAGAACCAGTGGCATCTACATCTGCAGATCGTGAAGAACCAGTGGCATCTACATCTACAGAACCAGTGGCATCTACATCTGCAGAACGTGAAAAACCAGTGGCATCTACATCTACAGAACGTGAAGAACCAGTGGCATCTACATCTGCAGAACGTGAAGAACCAGTGGCATCTACATCTGCAGAACGTGAAGAACCAGTGGCATCTACATCTACAGAACGTGAAGAACCAGTGGCATCTACATCTGCAGATCGTGAAGAACCAGTGGCATCTACATCTACAGAACATGAAGAACCAGTGGCATCTACATCTGCAGAACGTGAAGAACCAGTGGCATCTACATCTACAGAACGTGAAGAACCAGTGGCACCTACATCTGCAGAACGTGAAGAACCAGTGGCATCTACATCTGCAGAACGTGAAGAACCAGTGGCATCTACATCTGCAGAACGTGAAGAACCAGTGGCATCTACATCTGCAGATCGTGAAGGACCAGTGGCATCTACATCTGCAGAACGTGAAGGACCAGTGGCATCTACATCTGCAGAACGTGAAGAACCAGTGGCATCTACATCTACAGAACGTGAAGAACCAGTGGCATCTACATCTGCAGAACGTGAAGAACCAGTGGCATCTACATCTGCAGAACGTGAAGAACCAGTGGCATCTACATCTGCAGAACGTGAAGAACCAGTGGCATCTACATCTACAGAACGTGAAGAACCAGTGGCATCTACATCTGCAGAACGTGAAGACCCAGTGGCATCTACATCTGCAGAACGTGAAGAACCAGTGGCATCTACATCTACAGAACGTGAAGACCCAGTGGCATCTACATCTGCAGAACGTGAAGAACCAGTGGCATCTACATCTGCAGAACGTGAAGAACCAGTGGCATCTACATCTGCAGAACGTGAAGAACCAGTGGCATCTACATCTGCAGAACGTGAAGACCCAGTGGCATCTACATCTGCAGAACGTGAAGAACCAGCGGCATCTACATCTGCAGAACGTGAAGAACCAGTGGCATCTACATCTGCAGAACGTGAAGACCCAGTGGCATTTACATCTGCAGAACGTGAAGAACCAGTGGCATCTACATCTGCAGAACGTGAAGAACCAGTGGCATCTACATCTACAGAACGTGAAGAACCAGTGGCATCTACATCTGCAGAACGTGAAGAACCAGTGGCATCTACATCTGCAGAACGTGAAGGACCAGTGGCATCTACATCTGCAGAACGTGAAGACCAAGTGGCATCTACATCTGCAGAACGTGAAGAACCAGTGGCATCTACATCTGCAGAACGTGAAGACCCATTGGCATCTACATCTACAGAACGTGAAGAACCAGTGGCATCTACATCTGCAGAACGTGAAGACCCAGTGGCATCTACATCTACAGAACGTGAAGAACCAGTGGCATCTACATCTGCAGAACGTGAAGAACCAGTGGCATCTACATCTACAGAACGTGAAGAACCAGTGGCATCTACATCTGCAGAACGTGAAGAACCAGTGGCATCTACATCTGCAGAACGTGAAGGACCAGTGGCATCTACATCTGCAGAACGTGAAGAACCAGTGGCATCTACATCTGCAGAACGTGAAGACCCAGTGGCATCTACATCTACAGAACGTGAAGAACCAGTGGCATCTACATCTACAGAACGCGAAGAACCAGTGGCATCTACATCTACAGAACGTGAAGAACCAGTGGCATCTACATCTACAGAACGTGAAGAACCAGTGGCATCTACATCTGCAGAACGTGAAGAACCAGTGGCATCTACATCTGCAGAACGTGAAGAACCAGTGGCATCTACATCTGCAGAACGTGAAGACCCAGTGGCATCTACATCTACAGAACGTGAAGAACCAGTGGCATCTACATCTACAGAACGCGAAGAACCAGTGGCATCTACATCTACAGAACGTGAAGAACCAGTGGCATCTACATCTACAGAACGTGAAGAACCAGTGGCATCTACATCTGCAGAACGTGAAGAACCAGTGGCATCTACATCTGCAGAACGTGAAGAACCAGTGGCATCTACATCTACAGAACCAGTGGCATCTACATCTGTCAGAGCACCGAGTATCGGAGCGAGTGTCCGCGCCCCCAGCGTGCCCTCCGCTCACCGGCTTGATGTCTCCGTGCACGATGCCCCGCGACTTGGCGTAGGCGAGGAAGTGGAGGATGCTCCTGGTGTAAGACCTCGCCATGTCCTCGTCCATACGCCTCTGCCCCAAGTCATTGAGCAGCCAGTGGAGGTTCGTGCTGTGATGGACAGACAGCGGCGTCAGCGGTGTCTCCATCTCTGTGTGGGTGGGTCTCTGTGCGTGGTGGTGTGGTGGTGAGTGGGTCGGTGGGTGAGTGGGTGGGTGAGTGAGTGGTGAGTGGGTCGGTGGGTGGGTGAGTGAGTGGTGAGTGGGTGGTGGGTGAGTGGGTGGGTGAGTGAGTGGTGAGTGGGTGGTGGGTGGGTGGTGGGTGGTGGTGGGTGGTGGGTGGGTGGTGGGTGGTGGGTGGTGGGTGGGTGGTGGTGGTGGGTGGGTGGTGGTGGTGGTGGTGATGGTGAGTGAATGGTGATGATGGCGAGTGAGTGAGTGAGTGGTGGTGGGTGGTGGTGGTGGTGTGGTGGTGGTGGTGTTGTGGTGAGTGGGTCGGTGGGTGAGTGGGTGGGTGAGTGAGTGGTGAGTGGGTGGTGGTGGGTGGTGGGTGGTGGGTGGGTGGTGGGTGGGTGGGTGAGTGGGTGGTGGTGAGTGGGTGAGAGAGTAGGTGGGTGGTGGGTGGTGGGTGGTGGTGGTGGTGTGGTGGTGAGTGAGTGAGTGGAGGTGGGTGGTGGTGGTGGTGTGGTGTGGGTGGGTGGGTGGTGGTGGTGTGGTGTGGTGGTGAGTGAGTGAGTGGAGGTGAGTGGTGGTGGTGGTGGTGGGTGGTGGGCGAGTGGTGGTGGTGGTGAGTGGGTGAGTGGGTTGTGGTGGGTGGTGGTGGTGGGTGAGTGGGTGGTGGTGATGGTGTGGTGGTGATGGTGTGGTGGTGAGTGGGTGGGTGGTGGTGGTGGTGTGGTGGTAAGTGCGTGAGTGGTGGTGGGTGGTGGTGGTGTGGTGTGGTGGGCGAGTGGGTGGTGGTGATGGTGTGGTGGTGATGGTGTGGTGGTGAGTGGGTGGGTGGTGGTGGTGGTGGTGGTGGTGTGGTGGTAAGTGCGTGAGTGGTGGTGGGTGGTGGTGGTGTGGTGTCGTGGGCGAGTGGGTGGTGGTGATGGTGTGGTGGTGATGGTGTGGTGGTGAGTGGGTGGGTGGTGGTGGTGGTGTGGTGGTAAGTGCGTGAGTGGTGGTGGGTGGTGGTGGTGTGGTGTGGTGGGCGAGTGGGTGGTGGTGGTGCTGGTGGTGAGTGAGTGGTGGGTGGGTGGTGGTGGTGGTTGTGCTGGTGGTGTGGTGATGGTGAGTGAGTGATTGCTGGTGGTGTTGGTGGTAGTGGTGGTAGTGGTGGTAGTGGTCCTGGTGGTGATGGTATTAGTGGTGGTAGTGGTGAGTGAGTGGTGGTGGTGATGGTGGTGAGTGAGTGAGTGAGTGGTGGTGGTGATGGTGGTGAGTGAGTGGTGGTGGTGCTGGTGAGTGATGGTGGTGAGTGAGTGAGTGGTGGTTGTGATGGTGGTGAGTGAGTGAGTGGTGAGTGGTGATGGTGGTAGTGATGATGATGGTGGTAATGTTGAGTGAGTGGTGATGGTGGTGAGTGAGTGAGTGAGTGATGGTGATGGTGAGTGATGATGGTGATGCTGGTGAGTGAGTGATGCTGGTGAGTGAGTGGTGGTGGTGCTGGTGAGTGAGTGGTGGTGGTGCTGGTGAGTGAGTGGTGATGGTGGTGAGTGAGTGGTGATGGTGATGGTGGTGATGGTGAGTGAGTGGTGGTGGTGAGTGAGTGATGATGGTGAGTGAGTGGTGAGTGAGTGATGATGGTGAGTGAGTGATGCTGGTGAGTGAGTGGTGCTGGTGAGTGAGTGAGTGGTGGTTGTGATGGTGGTGAGTGAGTGAGTGGTGAGTGGTGATGGTGGTAGTGATGATGATGGTGGTAATGTTGAGTGAGTGGTGATGGTGGTGAGTGAGTGAGTGATGGTGATGGTGAGTGAGTGGTGATGGTGGTGAGTGAGTGAGTGATGGTGATGGTGAGTGATGATGGTGGTGCTGGTGAGTGAGTGATGCTGGTGAGTGATGCTGGTGAGTGAGTGGTGGTGGTGCTGGTGAGTGAGTGGTGATGGTGGTGAGTGAGTGGTGATGGTGATGGTGAGTGAGTGGTGCTGGTGAGTGAGTGATGATGGTGAGTGAGTGGTGAGTGAGTGGTGGTGGTGCTGGTGAGTGAGTGATGATGGTGAGTGAGTGGTGAGTGAGTGCTGGTGGTGCTGGTGAGTGAGTGGTGATGGTGAGTGAGTGGTGAGTGAGTGGTGGTGGTGCTGGTGAGTGAGTGGTGATGGTGGTGAGTGAGTGGTGATGGTGATGGTGAGTGAGTGGTGCTGGTGAGTGAGTGATGATGGTGAGTGAGTGGTGAGTGAGTGGTGGTGGTGCTGGTGAGTGAGTGATGATGGTGAGTGAGTGGTGAGTGAGTGGTGGTGGTGCTGGTGAGTGAGTGGTGATGGTGGTGATGGTGAGTGAGTGCTGGTGAGTGAGTGGTGAGTGGTGATGGTGGTGATGCTGGTGAGTGAGTGGTGATGCTGGTGAGTGAGTGCTGGTGAGTGGTGCTGGTGAGTGAGTGGTGATGGTGATGCTGGTGAGTGGTGCTGGTGAGTGAGTGAGTGGTGATGGTGCTGGTGAGTGAGTTGTGAGTGGTGATGGTGATGGTGGTGAGTGAGTGGTGATGGTGAGTGATGGTGATGGTGGTGATGGTGATGCTGGTGAGTGAGTGGTGATGGTGAGTGATGGTGATGGTGAGTGAGTGGTGATGCTGGTGAGTGAGTGATGCTGGTGAGTGATGCTGGTGAGTGAGTGGTGATGATGGTGAGTGATGGTGATGGTGATGCTGGTGAGTGAGTGGTGATGATGGTGAGTGAGTGGTGATGGTGCTGGTGAGTGAGTGAGTGGTGATGGTGCTGGTGAGTGAGTGAGTGGTGATGGTGATGCTGGTGAGTGAGTGGTGATGGTGAGTGATGGTGATGGTGGTGATGGTGATGCTGGTGAGTGAGTGGTGATGGTGAGTGATGGTGATGGTGAGTGAGTGGTGATGCTGGTGAGTGAGTGATGCTGGTGAGTGATGCTGGTGAGTGAGTGGTGATGATGGTGAGTGATGGTGATGGTGATGCTGGTGAGTGAGTGGTGATGATGGTGAGTGAGTGGTGGTGATGATGGTGAGTGAGTGATGATGGTGAGTGATGGTGATGGTGATGCTGGTGAGTGATGCTGGTGAGTGAGTGGTGATGATGGTGAGTGGTGGTGGTGCTGGTGAGTGAGTGATGATGGTGGTGCTGGTGAGTGATGCTGGTGAGTGAGTGGTGGTGGTGAGTGAGTGAGTGCTGGTGGTGGTGAGTGAGTGCTGGTGAGTGAGTGGTGATGGTGGTGCTGGTGAGTGAGTGGTGATGGTGAGTGAGTGGTGATGGTGGTGCTGGTGAGTGAGTGGTGATGGTGAGTGATGCTGGTGAGTGAGTGAGTGAGTGATGGTGGTGATGGTGATGCTGGTGAGTGAGTGGTGATGGTGAGTGATGGTGATGGTGAGTGAGTGGTGATGCTGGTGAGTGAGTGGTGAGTGAGTGGTGAGTGAGTGGTGATGCTGGTGAGTGAGTGAGTGGTGGTGGTGGTGGTGCTGGTGAGTGATGCTGGTGAGTGAGTGGTGAGTGAGTGGTGAGTGAGTGGTGATGCTGGTGAGTGAGTGAGTGGTGGTGGTGAGTGAGTGAGTGAGTGCTGGTGAGTGAGTGGTGCTGGTGAGTGAGTGGTGGTGATGCTGGTGAGTGATGCTGGTGAGTGAGTGGTGATGGTGATGGTGAGTGAGTGAGTGGTGGTGGTGCTGGTGAGTGAGTGGTGCTGGTGAGTGAGTGAGTGGTGGTGGTGAGTGAGTGAGTGGTGGTGGTGAGTGAGTGAGTGAGTGCTGGTGAGTGAGTGGTGCTGGTGAGTGAGTGGTGCTGGTGAGTGAGTGAGTGGTGGTGATGCTGGTGAGTGAGTGAGTGGTGATGCTGGTGAGTGATGCTGGTGAGTGAGTGGTGATGGTGATGGTGAGTGAGTGAGTGGTGGTGGTGCTGGTGAGTGATGCTGGTGAGTGAGTGGTGATGGTGATGGTGAGTGAGTGAGTGGTGGTGGTGCTGGTGAGTGAGTGGTGCTGGTGAGTGAGTGAGTGGTGATGGTGAGTGAGTGAGTGGTGGTGGTGAGTGAGTGAGTGAGTGCTGGTGAGTGAGTGGTGCTGGTGAGTGAGTGGTGCTGGTGAGTGAGTGCTGGTGAGTGAGTGGTGGTGGTGCTGGTGAGTGATGATGGTGGTGCTGGTGAGTGAGTGGTGGTGAGTGAGTGGTGGTGGTGCTGGTGAGTGAGTGAGTGCTGGTGAGTGGTGATGGTGAGTGAGTGGTGGTGGTGCTGATGGTGATGCTGGTGAGTGATGCTGGTGAGTGAGTGGTGATGGTGATGCTGGTGAGTGAGTGGTGATGGTGGTGAGTGGTGATGGTGCTGATGGTGATGCTGGTGAGTGAGTGGTGATGGTGATGCTGGTGAGTGAGTGGTGATGGTGATGCTGGTGAGTGAGTGGTGATGGTGGTGAGTGGTGATGGTGCTGATGGTGATGCTGGTGAGTGAGTGGTGATGGTGATGCTGGTGAGTGAGTGGTGATGGTGATGCTGGTGAGTGAGTGGTGATGGTGCTGATGGTGATGCTGGTGAGTGAGTGGTGATGGTGCTGATGGTGATGCTGGTGAGTGAGTGGTGAGTGAGTGGTGCTGGTGAGTGCTGGTGAGTGAGTGGTGCTGGTGAGTGAGTGGTGCTGGTGAGTGATGGTGATGCTGGTGAGTGAGTGAGTGATGGTGCTGATGGTGATGCTGGTGAGTGAGTGAGTGATGGTGCTGATGGTGATGCTGGTGAGTGAGTGAGTGGTGGTGCGTACGGCACGAGCTCCATGACGAGGCAGCGGTGCCCTCGGAAGGAGAAAGTCTCCCGGACTCTGGCCACGCTGCAGTCCTCGTCGCTGCGCTCGCTCTGCAGCTCCATGGACACCTGCAGCTCCCTCAGCTGGCTCTCGTCTTGCGCGGAGCTGCGAGCGAGCGAGTGCACAGAGAGAGAGACACGGAGAGAGAGACTTTTGACTTTTTAGGGCAACTTTATTCCCTCCTGCGCAATTGCGCCGGAGTCATTTTGGTATTTTGTTAGCCCTAGCGGCTGGAGACAGCGAACAACGGCACAGTGCGCCACATTTTGACGCGCAGCGTCAGTATCGCGTCGGCGTTTTCCGCCGTCTTCCGAGGCCAACCCGTCAGAGAGTAAAAGTCAGTTTTCCGTCTGCCACGGTGCAGAGGGCCTGACCGGCCCCCCACCTCTCGCAGAAAACGGCGTGGTCGTCGCCCACGTGCGCATGGTACGCGTGTTCCAGTCGGAGCCGCGCTTTGACAAGTCCGCGCGTCGTCGCCACCGCCGAGCAGCCGGCATCCGACGCGCCAGCCTGTTTTTTCTTTCGGGTTTTGTATATAGCCATTTTGGCTTGTGCACACACGAAACTCAGGAGGTCGTGGCTTTTGTTGGGTAGGTACGGCACCCCGTACACGAACCAGTTCTTCTGGAACCTCAACCCCAGTTT
>NC_136350.1:3065867-3073367 GCF_964198595.1 Lampetra fluviatilis | reverse complement strand
CCACCATCCTGCGCCTCCTGTGGTCCAGGCAGCGCAGCTCCACGCCGTGCGCCCCCCGCCCCACCGCCTTGTCCAGCTCGAAGCGGTAATAGAAGTGCTCCTTGCGGACCTGCGGGGGTCACGGGAGGTCACGGGGAGGTCACGGGGAGGTCACGGGGAGGTCATGGGGAGGTCACGGGGAGGTGTCAGGGCGAAGGTCAGAGTGGGGTCACGGGGAGGTCACGGGGAGGTCACGGGGAGGTCACGGGGAAGTCACGGGGAGGTCACGGGGAGGTGTCAGGGCGAAGGTCAGAGTGGGGTCACGGGGAGGTCACGGGGAGGTCACGGGGAGGTCACGGGGAGGTGTCAGGGCGAAGGTCAGAGTGGGGTCACGGGGAGGTCACGGGGAGGTCACGGGGAGGTGTCAGGGCGAAGGTCAGAGTGGGGTCACGGGGAGGTCACGGGGAGGTCATGGGGAGGTCACGGGGAGGTGTCAGGGCGAAGGTCAGAGTGGGGTCACGGGGAGGTCACGGGGAGGTCACGGGGAGGTGTCAGGGCGAAGGTCAGAGTGGGGTCACGGGGAGGTCACGGGGAGGTCATGGGGAGGTCACGGGGAGGTGTCAGGGCGAAGGTCAGAGTGGGGTCATGGGGAGGTCACGGGGAGGTCACGGGGAGGTGTCAGGGCGAAGGTCAGAGTGGGGTCATGGGGAGGTCACGGGGAGGTCACGGGGAGGTGTCAGGGCGAAGGTCAGAGTGGGGGTCTGTGTGTGTGTCTGTGGATGTTTCTGTGAGTCTCACACGGATGTAGTTTTGTGTGTGTGTCTGTGTGTGTCTGTGTGTGTGTCTGTGTGTCTGTGTGTGTGTCTGTGTGTGTGTGTGTGTCTGTGTGTGTGTCTGTGTGTGTGTGTGTCTGTGTGTCTGTGTGTGTGTGTGTGTGTCTGTGTGTGTCTGTGTGTGTGTCTGTGTGTCTGTGTGTCTGTGTGTGTGTCTGTGTGTGTCTGTGTGTGTCTGTGTGTGTGTCTGTGTGTCTGTGTGTCTGTGTGTGTGTCTGTGTGTGTGTGTGTGTCTGTGTGTGTCTGTGTGTGTGTCTGTGTGTGTCTGTGTGTGTGTGTGTGTGTGTGTCTGTGTGTGTGTGTGTCTGTGTGTGTGTCTGTGTGTGTGTGTGTGTGTCTGTGTGTGTCTGTGTGTGTGTCTGTGTGTCTGTGTGTCTGTGTGTGTGTCTGTGTGTGTGTCTGTGTGTGTGTGTGTGTCTGTGTGTGTGTCTGTGTGTGTGTGTGTCTGTGTGTCTGTGTGTGTGTGTGTATATGTGTGTCTGTGTGTGTGTGTGTGTCTGTGTGTGTGTGTGTGTGTATCTGTGTGTGTGTGGTCCGGCAAAACAACCTCCTACCTCCTCGCGGTGCCGGATGGGCAACACTGTCGTGTACATTGCTGTGGGGGGGGGGGGCAATGCCCATTGGCCTCTCCCCTCATGGCGTCTGTGACCACCACAGTGGCTAAACGGGGGCTCTGGACGGGTGCGAGGGGCTGGTAACCCCTCCACCTTCAATTAACCACCACTAAACTACGAATTAAACATAAACCTGTAATTAATAAGCTTGTGCCGGAGGCCCCGGGGGGTCAGGCTTTTATGACGTCTCCTGGCCAAACCCCATTTGGCGGAGCCAGGAGATTGAATTTTCACCCTCGGGGCTCCTCCAGAAACAACGAAAAACCATTGCGGATGGCCACGTGGAATGTTCGAACGCTCACTGCGGAGGAGAGGCTGCCACTCCTCTGTCGGGAGCTGGACCGGTACTGCCTGGATCTTTGTGGCATTCAGGAGGTCCGGTGGACCGGTTCTGGATCCTGCCACCATGAGGGGTGGACAGTCCTCTACTCGGGGCAGGAGACTGCCAAACAACAGGATGTGGCTCTTCTTCTGAACAAAAGAATGAAGGGGGCGTGGGAGCGTGGCGGTGAGGTGTGGGAAGCTGTAAGCCCCAGGATACTTTGGGCTCGCCTTCCCATCAACCAGAGGCGAGGAGTGGTGGTCGTGGTTACTTATGCCCCCAGCGAAGACGAACATCCGTGGAGGGATGCAGGCAAAGCCGATGAGTCAGACGCTTTCTATGACCTCCTGTCACAGGTGCTGGCTAAAGTGGCCACTCGGGACAGAGTCATCTTGTTGGGTGACTTCAATGCCCGAGTTGGTCATGATGCTGGCACCTGGTCTGGAGTGATTGGAAGGCATGGGCCAGATCAGCTCAATAATAACGGTAGAAGGCTGCTAGATTTTTGTGCAGCCCATGGGCTTGTAATTACCAACACGCTGTTCCGGCATCGGCGCATCCACACAACATCATGGATACATGCCGGGTCCAAGCAAGAACATCTGCTGGACTACATAGTGACGGACCAGCGGATGCGAGCCCATGTCCTTGACACCAGGACCTACCGTGGAGCTGATCTGCCCTCTGACCATCGACCAGTCATCTGTAAGATGCGCCTGCCATTTTTCCACTCCGGTGGTGGGTGTACACCCAGGACCCCATTAAAACCAAAAGTGGCCTGGTCTCAGTTAGCTGATGAAAGTTGCAAGCGAGAATTTCATCATCGCTTGCAGCTGGGGTTGGCATCGTCCCCCACTCCACCTGATGTCGAGGGTAAATGGGCGAGGTTTAAGACTGTGACTCATGCAGCCGCAATGGCTGCTTTGGGTACGCGGTCCAGACTTCCCCAGAAACCCTGGCTGACAGAGGAGGTGTTCAGGTTAATTGAGAAAAAGCGACAGGCCCACTCTCATCGCCTACAGCATCCCACGTCAGAGAATGAGGAGGTTTACCGCAGCCTTCGCTCGGAGGTTCGGAGAGCCGTAAGGCGCTGTAAGGATGGGTGGTGGTCGCGGGTTGCTGAGAAGATGGAGTCTGCCTCAGTGGCCCGCGATCACAAATCACTATTTAACTCCATCAAAAAAGTAACCTGCAGCGCCACACCTATTACCATCATTAGAGGAAAAAACGGTGATCCAATCTCCGACTCCCAGGAACAGGTTTGCAGATTTGCTGAGCATTTCTGTGAGGTCCTGGGGGAGGGAAAATCTCTCAGCCAGGAAAACATCATGGAACAAAGTGGGGATAACCCTGCTGAGGCTGCGGTGCCTCAAATATTGGAAGAGGTCACCCCCTGTGAGTGGCTAGCTGAGGTACCAGCTGTTGAGGAAGTACTGAGGGCGATCCGGAGTCTGAGACCAGGGAAGGCACCGGGCAGAGATGATCTCCCAAGCGAAATGCTGAGGGAGGGTGGCGTTTGTGCACAGACTGCCCTATATGACATCATAACAACAGTCTGGACCACTGGACGGGTTCCGCAGGACTGGAAGGATGCCCTGGTGGTCCCCCTCTTTAAGAAGGGGGACCGTACCGACTGTAACAACTACAGGGGCATCTCACTCCTCAGTGTGCCGGGTAAGGTCCTGGCAAGGATTATTCAACATCGCCTTGCTAGGCACGCTGAGGAGAGGCTTGCGGAGCCCCAATGCGGTTTCAGGAAAGGGCGGTCCTGCACAGATGCCATATTTTCTGTCCGTCTGCTACAGCAGAGGTGTAGGGAATTCCAACAAGACCTACATCTCTGCTTTATTGACCTGGTCAAGGCCTATGATACCATCAGTAGGACTGGGCTCTGGGTTGTTCTTCGTGCTTTCGGAGTCCCTGACCCTCTGCTCACGATCGTTAAGGACCTTCATGATGGTGAGCGGGCCCGGGTAAAACTACGTGGCCGGGAGTCGGAGCCTTTCCCTGTACACCTTGGGGTGCGACAGGGATGTCCTCTGGCTCCCACTTTATTTAACATCTATTTCGACTGCGTAGTTCGTGAAGCCTTCAATAGCTGTACCGGGGGAATTTCCATTTGGTACAGATATAATGGGAGGCTGATCGACGCCCGGGTGCGATCAAGGGATGGCTCCCTATTGGTCAACCACGTTATGTATGCCGATGATTTGGTAATAGCTGCTCATTCAGAAGAGGAGTTGGAGACGCTGCTGCTGAGACTGGAGCATGCCACTAAGAGGTGGGGCCTTACCATCAGCCCCACCAAAACTAAGCACCTGCCTGGGTATTTGGTACCATCGGACACTCCACCCCCACAACTCCCAATTGGTGATGGGGCAGTTGTGGAGAGAGTGGAGAGTTTCCCACTTACCTGGGCAGTGTGCTTATGACCGGCTCCAGTTTATCAGCAGAGGCCTCACTCCGAATCAGTCGAGCGGCAATATCTTTTCATCGGTTGCGTAACGCTGTGTGGAAGCTACCTGGTCTGTCACTCCGCACGAAGCTTCAGGTCTTCTCGGCCACGGTCATTCCCTCCCTTCTCTACGCTTGCGAAACGTGGACCCCCCTAGTGGAGCATCTTCGCCGGTTGGAAACATTTAGGCTGGCCTGCCTACGATCCATCCGGGGTTTAACCAGGCTGGATTGTGTGAGGAGCTCACAAGTCCTTGAAAGATCTGGGCAAAGTCCCATCAGTGAGCTCCTCCGGCAGGCAAGGCTGCGTTGGCTGGGTCATGTAGCCCGCATGCCCAGCCACCGCATGCCCAAACAGCTTTTGTTCGGCCGGATCGAGGGGGCTAAACGGGCGCGGCACGGGCTAGAGTAGAGATGGAGTGATGTGGTACAGGAGGATGTGGAGCTGAGTGGACTTGCCGATGACTGGTACCAGCGGTGTCAAGATCGGCCTCAGTGGAGGAGGCTCGTGAAGGACGCTACTGGGCAGTTGGAGGCAGTCGCCCTCCAACAACAACGGAGGGCGGAGGAGCGACGCTCACAACAACGAGCGGAGCGCCGGGTGGCTAAAGCACAGCAAGTTGGCACAGTAGGGGGCACAGGTGGTGCATCAGCCAGTCATCTCGGTCATCTCGGTCAGTCGACCCGTGGCACCTGCTGGGTCTGCCCCGTGACCTCCTGCCAGCGGGCGTTCGACACTTCACGTGGCCTCAAGGTGCACTTGGCCTGGCACAAGCATCGTGGTGACGTCACCGCCACTTAGTGGCGAATGGCGGTTGTTGTTGTGTGTGTCTGTGTGTGTGTGTATCTGTGTGTGTCTCTGTGTGTCTCTGTGTGTATCCCAGGAGAGTGTAATGGGTGAGGATGACCTGGGTCTGAGCATCTCTGTGTGTGTGTCTGTCTGTGTGTGTGTGTGTCTGTGTGTGTGTGTCTGTGTGTGTGTGTGTCTGTGTGTGTGTGTCTGTGTGTGTGTGTGTGTCTGTGTCTGTGTGTGTCTGTGTGTCTGTGTGTGTGTGTGTCTGTGTGTGTGTGTGTCTGTGTGTGTGTCTGTGTATGTGTGTGTGTGTCTGTGTCTGTGTGTGTGTGTCTGTGCGTGTGTGTGTGTGTGTGTGTCTCACAAGGATGTAGTTGTCGTTGTCGTCGTCGTATCCTCCATTGGAGACGCCCCCACGGCATTCTTCGTCCCCCACGTCCAAAGTGAAGAACCAAACCTCATCCATGGCGGACACTTCGAGCGCCTGGCGCCTCGTCAGGCGAGACTTGAAGAGCCGCTGGATCGCTGCGCACGTGGCAGCAGCAGCAGCAACATCATCAGCCACAACCACTGAAGCTATCAACTCGTCTTGTACACACACACACACCAAGTTGTGCCCCGAAAGTGGGTGCGTGTCTCTGTGTGTCTCTGGGTGTCTCTGTGGATTTATGTGTCTCTGTGTGTCTCTGTGTGTCTTTGGTTGTCTCTGTGTGTCTCTGCGTGTCTCTGCGTGTCTCTGCGTGTCTCTGTGTGTCTCTGGGTGTCTCTGTGTGTCTCTGCGTGTCTCTGTGTGTCTCTGTGTGTCTCTGGGTGTCTCTGTGTGTCTCTGTGTGTCTCTGCGTGTCTCTGGGTGTCTCTGTGTGTCTCTGGGTGTCTCTGTGTGTCTCTGCGTGTCTCTGGGTGTCTCTGTGTGTCTCTGTGTGTCTCTGCGTGTCTCTGGGTGTCTATGTGTGTCTCTGGGTGTCTCTGTGTGTATCTGTGTGTTTCTGTCTGTCTCTGTGTGTCTCTGTGGGTTTCTGTGGGTCTTTGGGTGTCTCTGTGTGTCTCTGTCTGTCTCTGTGTGTCTCTGTGGGTTTCTGTGTGTCTCTGGGTGTCTCTGTGAGTTTATGTGTCTATGTGTGTCTCTCTGAGTCTCTGTGTGTCTTTGGTTGTCTCTGTGTGTCTCTGTGTGTCTCTGTCTGTCTCTGTGAGTCTATGTGTGTCTCTGTGTGTCTCTGTGTGTTTCTGTGGGTCTCTGTGTGTCTCTGTCTGTCTCTGTGAGTCTCTGTGTGTCTTTGTGAGTCTCTGTGTGTCTCTGTGTGTCTCTGTGAGTCTATGTGTGTCTCTGTGTGTCTCTGTGTGTTTCTGTGGGTCTCTGTGTGTCTCTGTGTGTCTCTGTGAGTCTCTGTGTGTCTCTGTGTGTCACTGTGTGTCTCTGTCTGTCTCTGTGAGTCTCTGTGTGTCTCTGTCTATCTCTGTGTGTCTCTGTGGGTTTCTGCGTGTCTCTGTGTGTCTTTGTGTGTCTCTGTCTGTCTCTGTGTGTCTCTGTGGGTTTCTGCGTGTCTCTGTGTGTCTCTGTGGGTCTCTGTCTGTCTCTGTGAGTCTCTGTGTGTCTCTGTGTGTCTCTGTCTGTCTCTGTGAGTTTCTGCGTGTCTCTGTCTGTCTCTGTGGGTCTCTGTCTGTCTCTGTGTGTCTCTGTGGGTCTCTGTCTGTCTCTGTGAGTCTCTGTCTGTCTCTGTCTGTCTCTGTCTGTCTCTGTGTGTCTCTGTCTGTCTCTGTCTGTCTCTGTGTGTCTCTGTGTGTCTTTGGTTGTCTCTGTGGGTCTCTGTGTGTCTCTGTGTGTCTCTATCTGTCTCTGTGAGTCTCTGTGTGTCTCTGTCTGTCTCTGTGTGTCTCTGGGTGTCTCTGTGTGTCTCTGTGTGTCTCTGTGTGTCTCTGTGAGTCTCTGTAGGTCTCTGTGTCTCTGTGTGTCTCTGTGAGTGTCTGTGTGTCTCTGTGTGTCTCTGTGTGTCTCTGTGTGTCTCTGTGTGTCTCTGGGTGTCTCTGTGTGTCTCTGTGTGTCTCTGCGTGTCTCTGGGTGTCTCTGTGTGTCTCTGTGTGTCTCTGGGTGTCTATGTGTGTCTCTGGGTGTCTCTGTGTGTATCTGTGTGTTTCTGTCTGTCTCTGTGTGTCTCTGTGTGTCTCTGTGGGTTT
This sequence comes from Lampetra fluviatilis, assembly GCF_964198595.1. Classification (NCBI taxonomy): domain Eukaryota; kingdom Metazoa; phylum Chordata; class Hyperoartia; order Petromyzontiformes; family Petromyzontidae; genus Lampetra; species Lampetra fluviatilis. The sequence continues at coordinate 3,066,200 of NC_136350.1, read as the reverse complement.
CTGTGGGTCTCTGGGTGTCTCTGTGTGTCTCTGTCTGTCTCTGTGTGTCTCTGTGGGTTTCTGTGTGTCTCTGGGTGTCTCTGTGAGTTTATGTGTCTCTGTGTGTCTCTCTGAGTCTCTGTGTGTCTTTGGTTATCTCTGTGGGTCTCTGTGTGTCTCTGTCTGTCTCTGGGTGTCTCTGTGTGTCTCTGTGTGTTTCTGTGGGTCTCTGTGAGTCTCTGCGTGTCTCTGTCTGTCTCTGTGAGTTTCTGTCTGTCTCTGTGAGTCTCTGTCTGTCTCTGTGTGTCTCTGTGAGTCTCTGGGTGTCTCTGTGTGTCTGTCTGTCTCTGTGAG
>NC_136350.1:3048367-3058367 GCF_964198595.1 Lampetra fluviatilis | reverse complement strand
TGGTGTTTGTGAGTGAGTGATGGTGTTTGTGAGTGTGGTGTTTGTGAGTGAGTGATGGTGTTTGTGAGTGAGTGATGGTGTTTGTGAGTGAGTGATGGTGTTTGTGAGTGTGGTGTTTGTGAGTGAGTGATGGTGTTTGTGAGTGATGGTGTTTGTGAGTGAGTGATGGTGTTTGTGAGTGAGTGAGTGAGTGATGGTGTTTGTGAGTGAGTGATGGTGTTTGTGAGTGAGTGATGGTGTTTGTGAGTGAGTGATGGTGTTTGTGAGTGATGGTGTTTGTGAGTGAGTGATGGTGTTTGTGAGTGAGTGATGGTGTTTGTGAGTGATGGTGTTTGTGAGTGAGTGTGGTGTTTGTGAGTGTGGTGTTTGTGAGTGAGTGATGGTGTTTGTGAGTGATGGTGTTGTGAGTGAGTGATGGTGTTTGTGAGTGAGTGATGGTGTTTGTGAGTGAGTGATGGTGTTTGTGAGTGAGTGATGGTGTTTGTGAGTGAGTGGTGTGGTGTTTGTGAGTGAGTGATGGTGTTTGTGAGTGAGTGATGGTGTTGTGAGTGAGTGATGGTGTTTGTGAGTGAGTGATGGTGTTTGTGAGTGTGATGGTGTTTGTGAGTGATGGTGTTTGTGAGTGAGTGATGGTGTTTGTGAGTGAGTGATGGTGTTTGTGAGTGTGGTGTTTGTGAGTGATGGTGTTTGTGAGTGAGTGATGGTGTTTGTGAGTGTGGTGTTTGTGAGTGATGGTGTTTGTGAGTGAGTGAGTGATGGTGTTTGTGAGTGAGTGATGGTGTTTGTGAGTGAGTATGGTGTTTGTGAGTGAGTGATGGTGTTTGTGAGTGTGGTGTTTGTGAGTGTGGTGTTTGTGAGTGAGTTATGGTGTTTGTGAGTGAGTGATGGTGTTTGTGAGTGAGTGATGGTGTTGTGAGTGTGGTGTTTGTGAGTGGGTTGTGAGTGTGGTGTTGTGAGTGAGTGATGGTGTTTGTGAGTGAGTGATGGTGTTTGTGAGTGAGTGATGGTGTTTGTGAGTGAGTGATGGTGTTGTGAGTGTGGTGTTTGTGTGGTGTGAGTGTGGTGTTGTGTGGTGTGTGTTGTGAGTGAGTGTTGGTGTGTGAGTGAGTGTGGTGTTTGGTGAGTGATGGTGTTTGTGAGTGTGGTGTTTGTGAGTGAGTGATGGTGTTTGTGAGTGAGTGATGGTGTTTGTGAGTGAGTGATGGTGTTTGTGAGTGAGTGGGTGTTGTGTTGTGAGTGTGATGGTGTTTGTGAGTGTGGTGTTTGTGAGTGTGGTGTTTGTGAGTGAGTGATGGTGTTGTGAGTGTGGTGTTTGTGAGTGTGGTGTTTGTGAGTGTGGTGTTTGTGAGTGAGTGATGGTGTTTGTGAGTGAGTGATGGTGTTTGTGAGTGTGGTGTTTGTGAGTGTGGTGTTTGTGAGTGTGGTGTTTGTGAGTGAGTGATGGTGTTTGTGAGTGAGTGATGGTGTTTGTGAGTGAGTGATGGTGTTTGTGAGTGTGGTGTTTGTGAGTGTGGTGTTTGTGAGTGTGGTGTTTGTGAGTGAGTGATGGTGTTTGTGAGTGAGTGATGGTGTTTGTGAGTGTGGTGTTTGTGAGTGAGTGATGGTGTTTGTGAGTGATGGTGTTTGTGAGTGAGTGTGGTGTTTGTGAGTGAGTGTGGTGTTTGTGAGTGAGTGATGGTGTTTGTGAGTGTGGTGTTTGTGAGTGTGGTGTTTGTGAGTGATGGTGTTTGTGAGTGAGTGATGGTGTTTGTGAGTGAGTGATGGTGTTTGTGAGTGTGGTGTTTGTGAGTGAGTGATGGTGTTTGTGAGTGAGTGATGGTGTTTGTGAGTGTGGTGTTTGTGAGTGAGTGATGGTGTTTGTGAGTGATGGTGTTTGTGAGTGATGGTGTTTGTGAGTGAGTGATGGTGTTTGTGAGTGAGTGATGGTGTTTGTGAGTGATGGTGTTTGTGAGTGAGTGATGGTGTTTGTGAGTGATGGTGTTTGTGAGTGAGTGATGGTGTTTGTGAGTGATGGTGTTTGTGAGTGTGGTATTTGTGAGTGAGTGATGGTGTTTGTGAGTGTGGTGTTTGTGAGTGAGTGATGGTGTTTGTGAGTGAGTGAGTGATGGTGTTTGTGAGTGAGTGATGGTGTTTGTGAGTGTGGTGTTTGTGAGTGAGTGTGGTGTTTGTGAGTGAATGATGGTGTTTGTGAGTGAGTGTGGTGTTTGTGAGTGAATGATGGTGTTTGTGAGTGAGTGTGGTGTTTGTGAGTGAGTGTGGTGTTTGTGAGTGAATGATGGTGTTTGTGAGTGAGTGTGGTGTTTGTGAGTGAGTGTGGTGTTTGTGAGTGAATGATGGTGTTTGTGAGTGAGTGTGGTGTTTGTGAGTGAGTGATGGTGTTTGTGAGTGTGGTGTTTGTGAGTGATGGTGTTTGTGAGTGAGTGATGGTGTTTGTTAGTGAGTGATGGTGTTTGTGAGTGAGTGATGGTGTTTGTGAGTGATGGTGTTTGTGAGTGTGGTGTTTGTGAGTGTGGTGTTTGTGAGTGAGTGATGGTGTTTGTGAGTGAGTGATGGTGTTTGTGAGTGATGGTGTTTGTGAGTGTGGTGTTTGTGAGTGTGGTGTTTGTGAGTGAGTGATGGTGTTTGTGAGTGAATGATGGTGTTTGTGAGTGATGGTGTTTGTGAGTGAGTGATGGTGTTTGTGAGTGAGTGATGGTGTTTGTGAGTGTGGTGTTTGTGAGTGAGTGATGGTGTTTGTGAGTGAGTGATGGTGTTTGTGAGTGAGTGATGGTGTTTGTGAGTGTGGTGTTTGTGAGTGAGTGATGGTGTTTGTGAGTGAGTGATGGTGTTTGTGAGTGTGGTATTTGTGGTGAGTGTGGTGTTTGTGAGTGTGGTGTTTGTGAGTGTGGTGTTTGTGAGTGTGGTGTTTGGTGTGTGAGTGAGTGATGGTGTTGTGAGTGTGGTGTTTGTGAGTGAGTGATGGTGTTGTGAGTGTGGTGTGAGTGTGTTGGTGTTTGTGAGTGAGTGTGGTGTTTGTGAGTGAGTGATGGTGTTTGTGAGTGTGGTGTTTGTGAGTGGATGTGATGAGTGTTTGTGTGTGAGTGATGGTGTTTGTGAGTGTGGTGTTTGTGAGTGAGTGATGGTGTTTGTGAGTGTGGTGTTTGTGAGTGTGGTGTTTGTGAGTGTGGTATTTGTGAGTGAGTGATGGTGTTTGTGAGTGTGGTGTTTGTGAGTGAGTGTGGTGTTTGTTAGTGTGTGATGGTGTTTGTGAGTGTGGTGTTTGTTAGTGTGGTGTTTGTGAGTGAGTGATGGGTGTTTGTGAGTGAGTGATGGTGTTTGTGAGTGGTGTTTGTGAGTGAGTGATGGTGTTTGTGAGTGATGGTGTTTGTGAGTGTGGTATTTGTGAGTGAGTGATGGTGTTTGTGAGTGAGTGATGGTGTTTGTGAGTGTGGTGTTTGTGAGTGAGTGATGGTGTTTGTGGTGTGTTGTGAGTGAGTGATGGTGTTGTGAGTGTGGTATTTGTGAGTGAGTGATGGTGTTTGTGAGTGAGTGATGGTGTTTGTGAGTGAGTGATGTGTGGTGTTGTGAGTGAGTGATGGTGTTTGTGAGTGAGTGATGGTGTTTGTGAGTGAGTGATGGTGTTTGTGTGAGTGATGGTGTTTGTGAGTGAGTGATGGTGTTTGTGAGTGAGTGATGGTGTTTGTGAGTGAGTGATGGTGTTTGTGAGTGAGTGATGGTGTTTTGTGAGTGAGTGATGGTGTTTGTGAGTGAGTGATGGTGTTTGTGAGTGATGGTGTGGTGTGTTGTGAGTGATGGTGTTTGTGAGTGAGTGATGGTGTTTGTGAGTGTGGTGTTTGTGAGTGAGTGATGGTGTTTGTGAGTGAGTGATGGTGTTTGTGAGTGTGGTGTTTGTGAGTGAGTGATGGTGTGTGTGAGTGTGGTGTTTGTGAGTGAGTGATGGTGTGTGTGAGTGAGTGTGGTGTTTGTGAGTGAGTGTGGTGTTTGTGAGTGAGTGATGGTGTTTGTTAGTGTGTTGTACCTGCATGTTGCTGTTGTAAATCTCTCGCCGTATCTGCGTGGAGATTGGGGGGGGGGGTCACACAGAGTGGAGTGGGGGGCGGTGGCATCGCTACTCACCCACAACACACTCACCATGAACACACAACACACTCACCATGAACACACACCATGAACACACACAACACACTCACCATGAACACACACTCACCATGAACACACACTCACCATGAACACACACAACGCTCAACATGAACACACACTCACCATGAACACACAACACACTCACCATGAACACACACTCACCATGAACACACACCATGAACACACACTCACCATGAACACACACAACACACTCACCATGAACACACCCACACACTCACCATGAACACACACTCACCATGAACACACACTCACCATGAACACACACTCACCATGAACACACCCACACACTCACCATGAACACACACTCACCATGAACACACACTCACCATGAACACACACAACGCTCACCATGAACACAACACACTCAACATGAACACACACAACACTCACCATGAACACACACAACACTCACCATGAACACACAACACACTCACCATGAACACACACAACACTCACCATGAACACACACAACACTCACCATGAACACACACTCACCATGAACACACCCACACACTCACCATGAACACACACAACACTCACCATGAACACACACAACACTCACCATGAACACACACTCACCATGAACACACACAACGCTCACCATGAACACACACTCACCATGAACACACAACACACTCACCATGAACACACACTCACCATGAACACACACAACGCTCACCATGAACACACACTCACCATGAACACACAACACACTCACCATGAACACACACTCACCATGAACACACACAACACTCACCATGAACACACACAACACTCACCATGAACACACACTCACCATGAACACACATAACGCTCACCATGAACACACACAACACTCACCATGAACACACACAACACTCACCATGAACACACACTCACCATGAACACACATAACGCTCACCATGAACACACACAACACTCACCATGAACACACACAACACTCACCATGAACACACACAACACTCACCATGAACACACACAACACTCACCATGAACACACACTCACCATGAACACACACACACTCACCATGAACACACACAACACTCACCATGAACACACAACACTCACCATGAACACACACTCACCATGAACACACACTCACCATGAACACACAACACACTCACCATGAACACACACTCACCATGAACACACACAACGCTCACCATGAACACACACTCACCATGAACACACACACACTCACCATGAACACACACACACTCACCATGAACACACATAACGCTCACCATGAACACACACAACACTCACCATGAACACACACAACACACTCACCATGAACACACACTCACCCACACACTCACCCACACACTCACCACACACTCACCATGAACACACACAACACTCACAATGAACACACACACTCACCATGAACACACACTCACCCACACACTCACCCACACACTCACCATGAACACACACTCACCCACACACTCACCCACACACTCACCACACACTCACCATGAACACACACAACACACTCACTCACACACTCACCCACACACTCACCCACACACACTCACCAACACACTCACCCACACACTCACCCACACACTCACCCACACACTCACCACACACTCACCATGAACACACACAACACACTCACTCACACACTCACCCACACACTCACCCACACACACTCACCAACACACTCACCCACACACTCACCCACACACTCACCCACACACTCACCCACACACTCACCCACACACTCACCCACACACTCACCCACACACTCACCACACACTCACCATGAACACACACACTCACCATGAACACACACTCACCCACACACTCACCCACACACACTCACCATGAACACACACACTCACCATGAACACACACTCACCCACACACTCACCCACACACTCACCCACACACTCACCCACACACTCACCCACACACTCACCCACACACTCACCCACACACTCACCCACAACACTCACCCACACACTCACAACACAGACACACACACACACACACAGACACACACTCACAACACTCACCCACACACTCACCACACACCCACAACACAAACCCACAACACTCACCACTCACCCACACCACTCACCCACACACACTCACCACTTACCCTCACCACTCACCACTCACCACTCACCCTCACCACTCACCCACACACACTCACCACTCACCCACCCCACTCACCCACACACACTCACCACTCACCACTCACCCTCACCACTCACCCACACACTCACCACTCACCCACACACTCACCACTCACCCACACACTCACCACTCACCACTCACCCTCACCACTCACCCTCACAACTCACCCACACACTCACCACTCACCACTCACCACTCACCCTCACCACTCACCCACACACTCACCCTCACCCACACCCACTCACCCACCCACTCACCCACACACACTCACCACTCACCCTCACCACTCACCCACACCACTCACCACTCACCCTCACCACTCACCCACACTCACCCTCACTCTCCCCACTCACCCTCACTCTCCCCACTCACCCTCACCACTCACCCACACACTCACCACTCACCCTCACCACTCACCCACACCACTCACCCACACACAACTCACCCACAACACTCACCACTCACCCACACCACTCACCACTCACCACTCACCCTCACCACTCACCCACACACAACTCACCACTCACCCACACCACTCACCCACACACAACTCACCCACAACACTCACCACTCACCCACCCACTCACCACTCACCCACACCACTCACCCACACACAACTCACCCACAACACTCACCACTCACCACACCACTCACCACTCACCCACACCACTCACCCACACACAACTCACCCACAACACTCACCACTCACACTCACCACTCACCCACACACTCACCACTCACCCACACCACTCACCCACACACTCACCACTCACCACTCACCACTCACCCACACACTCACCACTCACCCACACACTCACCACTCACCCACACACTCACCACTCACCACTCACCCTCACCACTCACCACTCACCCACACACTCACCACTCACCCACACACTCACCACTCACCACTCACCCTCACCACTCACCCACACAACTCACCCTCACCACTCACCCACACCACTCACCACTCACCCTCACCACTCAACTCACCACTCACCCTCACCACTCACCCACACACTCACCACTCACCCACACCACTCACCCTCACCACTCACCCACACACTCACCACTCACCACTCACCCTCACCACTCACCACACACCACCACTCACCCACCCCACTCACCCACACACACTCACCACTCACCCACACCACTCACCCACACACTCACCACTCACCCACACACTCACCACACACTCACCACTCACCCTCACCACTCACCCTCACCACTCACCCACACACTCACCACTCACCACTCACCCTCACCACTCACCCACACCACTCACCACTCACCCACACCACTCACCTCACCACTCACCACTCACCCACACACTCACCACTCACCCTCACCACTCACCCTCACCACTCACCCACACCACTCACCACTCACCCACCACCCACTCACCCTCACCACTCACCCTCACCACTCACCCACACACTCACCACTCACCCACACACTCACCACTCACCCACACCACTCACCCTCACCACTCACCCTCACCCTCACCACTCACCCACACCCTCACCACTCACCCACACCACTCACCCACACACTCACCACTCACCCACACACTCACCCACACCACTCACCCACACCACTCACCACTCACCCTCACCACTCACCCTCACCACTCACCCACACACTCACCCTCACCACTCACCCACTCACCACTCACCCACACACTCACCACTCACCCACACCACTCACCCACACACTCACCACTCACCCACACCACTCACCCTCACCACTCACCACTCACCACTCACCCTCACCCACTCACCCACACACTCACCACTCACCACTCACCCCACACTCACTCACCACACACTCACCACTCACCACTCACCCTCACCACTCACCCACACACTCACCACTCACCACACACACTCACCACTCACCCACACCACTCACCCACACACACTCACCACTCACCCACACCACTCACCACACCACTCACCCACACACTCACCACTCACCCACACACTCACCCTCACACTCACCCTCACCACTCACCCACACCACTCACCCACACACTCACCACTCACCCACACACTCACCACTCACACCACTCACCACTCACCCACACACTCACCACTCACCACTCACCACTCACCACTCACCCACACACTCACCACTCACCACACTCACCCTCACCACTCACCACTCACCACTCACCCTCACCACTCACCCACACACTCACCACTCACCACTCACCCACACACACTCACCACTCACCCACTCACCACTCACCCTCACCACTCACCACTCACCTCACCACTCACCCACACACTCACCACTCACCCACACCACTCACCACACACACTCACCACTCACCCACACCACTCACCACTCACCACACACTCACCACTCACCCACACTCACTCACCCTCACCACTCACCCACACACTCACTCACCACTCACCCTCACCACTCACCCTCACCACTCACCCACACACTCACCACTCACCCACACCACTCACCCTCACCACTCACCCACACACTCACCACTCACCCACACACTCACCCTCACCACTCACCCACACACTCACCACTCACCCTCACCACTCTCACCACTCACCACACACTCACCACTCACCCACACCACTCACCCACACACACTCACCACTCACCCACACACACTCACCCACACACTCACCACTCACCCACACCACTCACCCACACACTCACCACTCACCACTCACCACTCACCCTCACCACCTCACCCACACACTCACCACTCACCCACACACTCACCCACTCACTCACACTCACCCACACCACTCACCCACACACTCACCCACACACTCACCACTCACCCTCACCACTCACCCACACACCCTCACCACTCACCCTCACCACTCACCCACACCACTCACTCACCACACTCACCACTCACCCTCACCACTCACCCACACACTCACCACTCACCCACACTCACCCTCACACTCACCCTCACCCTCACCCTCACCACTCCACACACACTCACCACTCACCACTCACCCTCACCACTCACCCTCACCACTCACCTCACTCACCCTCACCACTCACCCACACACTCACACTCACCCTCACCACTCACCCACACCACTCACCACTCACCTCACCACTCACCCACACACTCACCACTCACCCTCACCACTCACCCACACACTCACCACTCACCCTCACCACTCACCCTCACACTCACCACTCACCCACACCACTCACCCACACCACTCACCCACACACTCACCACTCACCCACACTCACCCTCACACTCACCACTCACCCTCACCACTCACCACTCACCACTCACCCTCACCACTCACCCACACTCACCCTCACCACTCACCCTCACCACTCACCCACACTCACCCTCACCACTCACCCACACCCTCACCACTCACCCACACTCACCCTCACCACTCACCCACACCCTCACCACTCACTCACACTCACCCTCACCACACCCTCACCACTCACCCACACTCACCCTCACCACACCCTCACCACTCACCCACACTCACACCTCACCACTCACCCACACTCACCCACACCACTCACCCTCACCACTCACCCACACTCACCCTCACCACTCACCCTCACCACTCACCCACACTTCACCACTCACCCTCACCACACCCTCACCACTCACCCACACACTCACCACTCACCACTCACCCCTCACCACTCACCCACACTCCACACTCA
>NC_136350.1:2989963-3048167 GCF_964198595.1 Lampetra fluviatilis | reverse complement strand
CACCACTCACCCACAACACTCACCCACACCACCCACATCCTCACCACTCACCCACTCACCCTCACCACTCACCCTCACCACTCACCCTCACCACTCACCCTCACCACTCACCCTCACCACTCACACACACCACTCCACCCTCACCACTCACCCTCACCACTCACGCTCACCACTCACCCTCACCACTCACCCTCACCACTCACCCTCACCACTCACCCTCACCACTCACCCACACCACTCACCCTCACCACTCACCCTCACCACTCACCCTCACAACTCACCCACACCACTCACCCTCACCACTCACCCCACACACACTCACCACTCACCCTCACCACTCACCCTCACCACTCACCCACACCACTCACCCTCACCACTCACCCTCACCACTCACCCTCACACTCACCCACACCACTCACCCTCACCACTCACCCACACACACTCACCACTCACCCTCACCACTCACCCTCACCAATCACCCACCCACTCACCCTCACCACTCACCCACCCCACTCACCCTCACCACTCACCCACACCACTCACCCACACACTCACCCTCACCACTCACCCTCACCACTCACCCTCACCACTCACCCTCACCACTCACCCTCACCACACACCCTCACCACTCACCCTCACCACTCACCCTCACCACTCACCCTCACCACTCACCCTCACCACACACCCTCACCACTCACCCTCACCACTCACCCTCACCACACACCCTCACCACTCACCCTCACCACTCACCCTCACCACTCACCCACACAACACTCACCCTCACCCTCACCACTCACCTTCACCACTCACCCACACACTCACCCTCACCACTCACCACTCACCCCTCACCACTCACCCACACACCACTCACCCTCACCACTCACCCACACACTCACCCTCACCACTCACCACTCACCCTCACCACTCACCCACACACCACTCACCCTCACCACTCACCCACACACTCACCCTCACCACTCACCACTCACCCCTCACCACTCACCCTCACCACTCACACACACACACCACTCACCCTCATCACTCACCCACACACTCACCACTCACCCACACGCCACTCACCCACACACTCACCCACTCACCCTCACCACACACCCTGACCACTCACCCTCACCACTCACCACTCACCCACACACTCACTACTCACCCACACACTCACCCACTCACCCTCACCACTCACCCTCACCACTCACCCTCACCACTCACCCTCACCACTCACCCTCACCACTCACTTACACACACTCACCACTCACCCACACACCCACACAACACTCACCCACATCATCACCACTCACCCACAACACTCACCCACACACTCACCCACTCACCACTCACCACTCACCCTCACCACTCACCACTCACCCACACTCACCCTCACCACTCACCCACACAACTCACCACTCACCCACACACTCACCCTCACCACTCACCCACACAACTCACCACTCACCCTCACCACTCACCCACACTCACCCTCACCACTCACCCTCACCACTCACCCTCACCACTCACCCTCACCACTCACCCACACTCACCCTCACCACTCACCCTCACCACTCACCCTCACCACTCACCCACACTCACCCTCACCACTCACCCTCACCACTCACCACTCACCCACACACTCACCCTCACCACTCACCCTCACCACTCACCCACACACCACTCACCCTCACCACTCACCCTCACCCACACAACTCACCACTCACCCACACAACACTCACCCACATCCTCACCACTCACCCACAACACTCACCCACACACTCACCCACTCACCACTCACCCTCACCACTCACCCTCACCACTCACCCTCACCACTCACCCACACACTCACCCTCACCACTCACCCTCACCACTCACCACTCACCCACACACCCACACAACACTCACCCACATCCTCACCACTCACCCACAACACTCACCCTCACCACTCACCCTCACCACTCACCCTCACCACTCACCACACACACTCACCACTCACCCACACACCCACACAACACTCACCCACATCCTCACCACTCACCCACAACACTCACCCTCACCACTCACCCTCCCCACTCACCCACACACTCACCCTCACCACTCACCCACACCACTCACCCATACACTCACCACTCACCCACACACTCACCACTCACCCTCACCACTCACCCACCCCACTCACCCTCACCACTCACGCACCCCACTCACCCTCACCACTCACCCACACACCACTCACCCACACACTCACCCTCACCACTCACCCTCACCACTCACCCTCACCACTCACCCTCACCACTCACCCTCACCACACACCCTCACCACTCACCCTCACCACTCACCCTCACCACACACCCTCACCACTCACCCTCACCACTCACCCTCACCACACACCCTCACCACTCACCCTCACCACTCACCCTCACCACACACCACTCACCCACACACTCACCACTCACCCTCACCACTCACCCACCCCACTCACCCTCACCACTCACCCACCCCACTCACCCTCACCACTCACCCACACACCACTCACCCACACACTCACCCTCACCACTCACCCTCACCACTCACCCTCACCACTCACCCTCACCACACACCCTCACCACTCACCCTCACCACTCACCCTCACCACTCACCCACACAACACTCACCCTCACCACTCACCACTCACCCACACACCACTCACCCTCACCACTCACCCACACACTCACCCTCACCACTCACCACTCACCCCTCACCACTCACCCTCACCACTCACACACACACCACTCACCCTCATCACTCACCCACACACTCACCACTCACCCACACGCCACTCACCCACACACTCACCCACTCACCCTCACCACACACCCTGACCACTCACCCTCACCACTCACCACTCACCCACACACTCACTACTCACCCACACACTCACCCACTCACCCTCACCACTCACCCTCACCACTCACCCTCACCACTCACCCTCACCACTCACCCACACACACTCACCACTCACCCACACACCCACACAACACTCACCCACATCCTCACCACTCACCCACAACACTCACCCACACACTCACCCACTCACCACTCACCACTCACCCTCACCACTCACCACTCACCCACACTCACCCTCACCACTCACCCACACAACTCACCACTCACCCACACACTCACCCTCACCACTCACCCACACAACTCACCACTCACCCTCACCACTCACCCACACTCACCCTCACCACTCACCCTCACCACTCACCCTCACCACTCACCCTCACCACTCACCACACTCACCCTCACCACTCACCCTCACCACTCACCCACACCACTCACCCTCACCACTCACCCTCACCACTCACCCACACTCACCCTCACCACTCACCCTCACCACTCACCACTCACCCACACACTCACCCTCACCACTCACCCTCACCACTCACCCACACACCACTCACCCTCACCACTCACCCTCACCCACACAACTCACCACTCACCCACACAACACTCACCCACATCCTCACCACTCACCCACAACACTCACCCACACACTCACCCACTCACCACTCACCCTCACCACTCACACACACACTCACCACTCACCCTCACCACTCACCTACACTCACCACTCACCCACACACTCACCACTCACCCTCACCACTCACCCTCACCACTCACCCACACACCACTCACCCTCACCACTCACCCACACACTCACCACTCACCCTCACCACTCACCCTCACCACTCACCCTCACCACTCACCCTCACCACTCACCCACACACCACTCACCCTCACCACTCACCCACACACTCACCGCTCTCCCTCATCACTCACCCTCACCACTCACCACTCACCCTCACCACTCACCCTCACCACTCACCCACACACCACTCACCCTCACCACTCACCCACACACTCACCACTCACCCTCACCACTCACCCTCACCACTCACCACTCACCCTCACCACTCACCCTCACCACTCACCCACACACCACTCACACTCACCACTCACCCACACACTCACCACTCACCCTCACCACTCACCCTCACCACTCACCACTCACCCTCACCACTCACCCTCACCACTCACCCACACACCACTCACCCTCACCACTCACCCACACACTCACCACTCACCCTCACCACTCACCCACACACTCACCACTCACCCACAACACTCACCCACACCACCCACATCCTCACCACTCACCACTCACCCTCACCACTCACCCTCACCACTCACCCTCACCACTCACCCTCACCACTCACCCTCACCACTCACCACACACCACTCACCCTCACCACTCACCCTCACCACTCACGCTCACCACTCACCCTCACCACTCACCCTCACCACTCACCCTCACCACTCACCCTCACCACTCACCCACACCACTCACCCTCACCACTCACCCTCACCACTCACCCTCACAACTCACCCACACCACTCACCCTCACCACTCACCCACACACACTCACCACTCACCCTCACCACTCACCCTCACCACTCACCCACCCCACTCACCCTCACCACTCACCCACCCCACTCACCCTCACCACTCACCCACACACCACTCACCCACACACTCACCCTCACCACTCACCCTCACCACTCACCCTCACCACTCACCCTCACCACTCACCCTCACCACACACCCTCACCACTCACCCTCACCACTCACCCTCACCACACACCCTCACCACTCACCCTCACCACTCACCCTCACCACACACCCTCACCACTCACCCTCACCACTCACCCTCACCACACACCCTCACCACTCACCCTCACCACTCACCCTCACCACTCACCCACACAACACTCACCCTCACCCTCACCACTCACCACTCACCCTCACCACTCACCCACACACCACTCACCCTCACCACTCACCCACACACTCACCCTCACCACTCACCACTCACCCTCACCACTCACCCTCACCACTCACACACACACCACTCACCCTCACCACTCACACACACACCACTCACCCTCATCACTCACCCACACACTCACCACTCACCCACACGCCACTCACCCACACACTCACCCACTCACCCTCACCACACACCCTGACCACTCACCCTCACCACTCACCACTCACCCACACACTCACTACTCACCCACACACTCACCCACTCACCCTCACCACTCACCCTCACCACTCACCCTCACCACTCACCCTCACCACTCACCCTCACCACTCACCCACACACACTCACCACTCACCCACACACCCACACAACACTCACCCACATCCTCACCACTCACCCACAACACTCACCCACACACCACTCACCCTCACCACTCACCCTCACTCACCCACTCACCACTCACCACTCACCCTCACCACTCACCACTCACCCACACTCACCCTCACCACTCACCCACACAACTCACCACTCACCCACACACTCACCCTCACCACTCACCCACACAACTCACCACTCACCCTCACCACTCACCCACACTCACCCTCACCACTCACCCTCACCACTCACCCTCACCACTCACCCTCACCACTCACCCACACTCACCCTCACCACTCACCCTCACCACTCACCCACACCACTCACCCTCACCACTCACCCTCACCACTCACCCACACTCACCCTCACCACTCACCCTCACCACTCACCACTCACCCACACACTCACCCTCACCACTCACCCTCACCACTCACCCACACACCACTCACCCTCACCACTCACCCTCACCCACACACTCACCACTCACCCACACAACACTCACCCACATCCTCACCACTCACCCACAACACTCACCCACACACTCACCCACTCACCACTCACCCTCACCACTCACCCTCACCACTCACCCTCACCACTCACCCACACACTCACCCTCACCACTCACCCTCACCACTCACCCACACTCACCCTCACCACTCACCCACACTCACCCTCACCACTCACCCACACACCCACACACACTCACCCACTCCTACCACTCACCCACAACACTCACCCACACACTCACCCTCACCACTCACCCTCACCACTCACCCACACACACTCACCACTCACCCACTCACCACTCACACAACACTCACCCACATCCACTCACTCACCCACACACTCACCACTCACCACCACTCACCCTCACCACTCCCACACACACTCACCCTCACCACTCACCCACACCACTCACCACTCACCCACACACTCACCACTCACCCACACACTCACCACTCACCCTCACCACTCACCCACACTCACCCTCACCACTCACCCACTCACCCTCACCACTCACCACACACCCACACAACACTCACCCCTCACCACTCACCCTCAACACTCACCCTCACCACTCACCCTCACCACTCACCCTCACCACTCACCCACACACCCACTCACCCCTCACCACTCACCACTCACCACACACTCACCCTCACCACTCACCCTCACCACTCACCCTCACCACTCACCCTCACCACTCACCCTCACCACTCACCCACACACACTCACCACTCACCACTCACCCACACACACTCACCTCACCACTCACCCTCACCACTCACCCACAACACTCACCCTCACCACTCACCCTCACCACTCACCCACACCACTCACCCTCACACTCACCCTCACCACACACACTCACCACTCACCCACACCCTCACACTCACCCTCACCACTCTCACCCTCACCACTCACCCACACTCACCCTCACCACTCACCCTCACCACTCACCCACACACTCACCCTCACCACTCACCCTCACCACTCACCCACACTCACCCTCACCACTCACCCTCACCACTCACCCACACACTCACCCTCACCACTCACCCTCACCCTCACCACTCACCCACACTCACCCTCACCACTCACCCTCACCACTCACCACCACACACTCACCCTCACTCACCACTCACCCTCACCACTCACCCACACACCACTCACCCTCACCACTCACCCTCACCACACACTCACCACACTCACCCACCACTCACCCACACACTCACCCTCACCACTCACCCTCACCACTCACCCACACCACTCACCCACACCACTCACCCACACACTCACCCACTCACCCACACCACTCACCCACACCACTCACCCACTCACCCTCACCACTCACCCTCACCACTCACCCACACTCACCCTCACCACTCACCCCTCACCACTCACCCACACACTCACCCTCACCACTCACCCTCACCACTCACCCTCACCACTCACCCTCACCACTCACCCACACTCACCCTCACCACTCACCCACACTCACCCTCACCACTCACCCACACTCACCCTCACCACTCACCCTCACCACTCACCCACACTCACCCTCACCACTCACCCACACACTCACCCAACCACTCACCCTCACCACTCACCCTCACCACTCACCCTCACCACTCACCCTCACCACTCACCCACACCACTCACCACTCACCACTCACCACTCACCCACACACTCACCCTCACCACTCACCCACACCACTCACCACACTCACCACTCACCCTCACCACTCACCCTCACCACTCACCCACACACTCTCACCACTCACCACTCACCACTCACCCACACCACTCACCCTCACCACTCACCCACACCACTCACCACTCACCACTCACCCACACCACTCACCCTCACCACTCACCCACACTCACCCTCACCACTCACCCACACACCACTCACCCACATCCTCACCACTCACCCACAACACTCACCCACACACTCACCCACTCACCACTCACCCACACTCACCCTCACCACTCACTCTCACCACTCACCCTCACCACTCACCCACACTCACCCTCACCACTCACCCTCACCACTCACCCTCACCACTCACCCACACTCACCACTCACCCACACTCACCCTCACCACTCACCCTCACCACTCACCCTCACCACTCACCCACCACTCACCCTCACCACTCACCCTCACCACTCACCTTCACCACTCACCCACACTCACCCTCACTACTCACCCACACTCACCATCACCACTCACCCTCACCACTCACCACTCACCACTCACCCTCACCACTCACCCACACTCACCATCACCACTCACCCTCACCACTCACCCTCACCACTCACCCACACTCACCACTCACCCACACTCACCCTCACCACTCACCCTCACCACTCACCCACACTCACCCGCACCACTCACCCACACTCACCCTCACCACTCACCCACACTCACCCTCACCACTCACCCTCACCACTCACCATCACCACTCACCCACACCACTCACCCTCACCACTCACCCTCACCACTCACCCACACTCACCCTCACCACTCACCCTCACACCCACACAACACTCACCCACATCCTCACCACTCACCCACAACACTCACCCACACTCACCTCACCACTCACCCACACTCACCCTCACCACTCACCCTCACCACTCACCATCACCACTCACCCACACCACTCACCCTCACCACTCACCCTCACCACTCACCCTCACCACTCACCCTCACACCCACACAACACTCACCCACATCCTCACCACTCACCCACAACACTCACCCACACTCACCCTCACCACTCACCCACACTCACCCTCACCACTCACCCACACTCACCCTCACCCTCACCACTCAACCACACTCAACCTCACCACTCACCCACACTCACCCTCACCACTCACCCACACACTCACCCTCACCACTCACCCACACACCCTCACCACTCACCCACACACTCACTCTCACCACTCACCCACACACCCTCACCACTCACCCACACACACTCACCACTCACCCACACACCCACACAACACTCACCCACATCCTCACCACTCACCCTCACCACTCACCCACACACTCACCCACTCACCCCTCACCACTCACCCACACTCACCCTCACCACTCACCCACACACTCACCCTCACCACTCACCCACACACCCTCACCACTCACCCACACACTCACCCTCACCACTCACCCACACACACTCACCACTCACCCACACACCCACACAACACTCACCCACATCCTCACCACTCACCCTCACCACTCACCCACACACTCACCCACTCACCCTCACCACTCACCCTCACCACTCACCCTCACCACTCACCCACACACTACTCACCCTCACCACTCACCCACACACCACTCACCCACACAACTCACCACTCACCCACACAACACTCACCCACATCCTCACCACTCACCCACAACACTCACCCACACTCACCCTCACCACTCACCCTCACCACTCACCCACACACCACTCACCCACACACTCACCCACACCACTCACCATCACCACTCACCCTCACCACTCACCCTCACCACTCACCCTCACCACTCACCCTCACCCTCACCACTCACCCACACTCACCCTCACCACACACACTCACCACTCACCCTCACCACTCACCCTCACCACTCACCCTCACCACTCACCCACACACCACTCACCCACACAACTCACCACTCATCTTCTTGGTTCTTTCGGTAAAGTCACGTAGAAGGGAAGTAATAAAATAATAAAAATAAAACATAATAAAACAATTCTCACGACGTTTCGGCCACAACGCAAGCAGCCATCTTCAGGCGAAGAATGAAACACCCCAAGCTTGGAGCGTATATTTAAGCTGGGTTAGAGGGGGGGGAGGTGGGAAGAAGAGCGCCTAAACAAAATAATTTGCATATCAAGAGGAATTCAGCATATGGGAAATGCGTAGGAGGTGGGCGGGGGGGGTTCCAAATCAATACTATGCCCGTGCATTATGCAGGATTAGCAGCATCAAAGGGGGGGGGGGGGAGGGGGGGAGCATTAACAAAGGAAAGGAATGTTAATAGTATGTAGCTGTAGTTACTAAACAACCACGTAAAAAACTACAGTGTAAACTGCATGACAAACTAAAGTATAAACTACATAGCATCATCAGTAAACTTACTATACTCTACAATAAGCTGAGTTACTAACAGTAAGTAATACATGAAAAATTCTACGTTGTAAAAAAAAAAAAAAAAAAAAAAAAAAAAAAAAAATTATATAATATGCTTCCATCTAAACTTTATTCTCTTACATCACACGGGTCTATACCGTACTATATACTTCCATAGGCAAAACCAACATTAAATTACATACTGTATTGCTATAAACCACCCTATACCTTATACATTTTTAATATAACACTATGTATTATTCTACCCACCCTAATGTGTATCAAAATGGTTTATTACGTCCTTCCAGTGATTGCTAAGCCAGAATCCATCTTCTCGGTTAAAATTGTCTCTGTGTTTGTAAATGTGGATCGCCTCATGTACGAATCTCTCATGATAGCCAGATGGCTTGCAGAGAACCTCTGTCTTGGAGAAGTCAATGTCATGTGAGCCCACTGAGTTGTAACAGTGATCTGCCACGGCTGAGGTGTTTGTCCTACCGTGTTTCAGGTCAGCTTTATGTTCACGGATGCGGTCCGAGACATGTCGTTTGGTTTCCCCAATGTAACTGCTACCACAGAGGCAACTTAGTTTGTAGACACCAGGGTACTGTATGTCTGGAACCACATCTTTTACAGACGGTACCAGATCACGGATTTTATGTACTGTGTTGAATCGGACCTGGATCTTGTGTTTAATCAGGATTTTGGAGATCTTTTTTGTGACCCCAGCAATGTAGGGTAAGGTGATGGTCTTGAAAGGCTCGTACATGAGGCGATCCACATTTACAAACACAGAGACAATTTTAACCGAGAAGATGGATTCTGGCTTAGCAATCACTGGAAGGACGTAATAAACCATTTTGATACACATTAGGGTGGGTAGAATAATACATAGTGTTATATTAAAAATGTATAAGGTATAGGGTGGTTTATAGCAATACAGTATGTAATTTAATGTTGGTTTTGCCTATGGAAGTATATAGTACGGTATAGACCCGTGTGATGTAAGAGAATAAAGTTTAGATGGAAGCATATTATATAATTTTTTTTTTTTTTTTTTTTTTTTTTTTTTACAACGTAGAATTTTTCATGTATTACTTACTGTTAGTAACTCAGCTTATTGTAGAGTATAGTAAGTTTACTGATGATGCTATGTAGTTTATACTTTAGTTTGTCATGCAGTTTACACTGTAGTTTTTTACGTGGTTGTTTAGTAACTACAGCTACATACTATTAACATTCCTTTCCTTTGTTAATGCTCCCCCCCTCCCCCCCCCCCCCCCTTTGATGCTGCTAATCCTGCATAATGCACGGGCATAGTATTGATTTGGACCCCCCCCCCCGCCCACCTCCTACGCATTTCCCATATGCTGAATTCCTCTTGATATGCAAATTATTTTGTTTAGGCGCTCTTCTTCCCACCTCCCCCCCCTCTAACCCAGCTTAAATATACGCTCCAAGCTTGGGGTGTTTCATTCTTCGCCTGAAGATGGCTGCTTGCGTTGTGGCCGAAACGTCGTGAGAATTGTTTTATTATGTTTTATTTTTATTATTTTATTACTTCCCTTCTACGTGACTTTACCGAAAGAACCAAGAAGATGAATCCCTGCAGTCACGAAAGCTTTAAATCGAAACTCACCACTCACCCACACAACACTCACCCACTCACCCTCACCACTCACCCTCACCACTCACCCACACTCACCCTCACCACACACACTCACCACTCACCCTCACCACTCACCCTCACCACTCACCCTCACCACTCACCCTCACCACTCACCCACACACCACTCACCCACACAACTCACCACTCACCCACACACCACTCACCCACTCACCCTCACCACTCACCCTCACCACTCACCCACACTCACCCTCACCACTCACCCACACACTCACCCACTCACCCTCACCACTCACCCTCAACACTCACCCTCACCACTCACCCTCACCACTCACCCACACACCACTCACCCACACACCACTCACCCACACAACTCACCACTCACCCACACACCACTCACCCACTCACCCTCACCACTCACCCTCACCACTCACCCACACTCACCCTCACCACTCACCCACACACTCACCCACTCACCACTCACCCTCACCACTCACCCACACTCACCCTCACCACGTCAATGGCTTCAACACGAGGGACTCGGCGATTATGAAGATCAACAATCTAAAGATGTCGTCTCGTGCACGCTCGGCTCCAACTGTGACGTCACCGGTGACGTCGCAGTGCGAGGGGCGTGGCCACGCCAAGACACGCCCCCCCCCCCCGCCGAGTGACGTCACACAACGCGCGCGGACACGCCCCCGGATGCGCCCTCGCTCCCACCCCCCATCCCCCGCTTCTACTTCCGCTTCCGGGTCGGGGCGAGTGGAGGCGTTGGCGGGAAAATCTGAACCCTGTCTGGGCCTCCTCTAGGTCGACTCAGCCTGAAGTCTCTGTGTGATGAGTCTGTGGGTGTCTGTGTGGTGAGTCTGTGGGTCTCTGTGTGGTGAGTCTGTGGGTCTCTGCGTGGTGAGTCTATGTGGTGAGTCTGTGGGTCTCTGTGTGGTGAGTCTGTGGGTCTCTGTGTGGTGAGTCTGTGGGTCTCTGTGTGGTGAGTCTGTGGGTCTCTGTGTGGTGAGTCTGTGGGTCTCTGTGTGGTGAGTCTGTGGGTCTCTGAGTGTTGAGTCTGTGGGGGTCTCTGTGTGGTGAGTCTGTGGGTCTCTGTGTGATGAGTCTGTGGGTCTCTGTGTGGTGAGTCTGTGGGTCTCTGTGTGGTGAGTCTGTGGGTCTCTGTGTGGTGAGTCTGTGGGTCTCTGAGTGTTGAGTCTGTGGGGGTCTCTGTGTGGTGAGTCTGTGGGTCTCGGTGTGGTGAGTCTGTGGGTCTCTGTGTGGTGAGTCTGTGGGTCTCTGTGTGGTGAGTCTGTGGGTCTGTGTGGTGAGTCTGTGGGGGTCTCTGTGTGGTGAGTCTATGGGTCTCTGTGTGGTGAGTCTGTGGGTCTCTGTGTGGTGAGTCTGTGGGTCTCTGTGTGTTGAGTCTGTGGGTCTCTGTGTGATGAGTCTATGGGTCTCTGTGTGGTGAGTCTATGGGTCTCTGTGTGTTGAGTCTGTGGGTCTCTGTGTGGTGAGTCTGTGGGTCTCTGTGTGGTGAGTCTGTGGGTCTCTGTGTGGTGAGTCTGTGGGTCTCTGTGTGATGAGTCTATGGGTCTCTGTGTGGTGAGTCTATGGGTCTCTGTGTGGTGAGTCTATGGGTCTCTGTGTGGTGAGTCTGTGGGTCTCTGTGTGGTGAGTCTGTGGGTCTCTGTGTGTTGAGTCTGTGGGTCTCTGTGTGATGAGTCTATGGGTCTCTGTGTGGTGAGTCTATGGGTCTCTGTGTGTTGAGTCTGTGGGTCTCTGTGTGGTGAGTCTGTGGGTCTCTGTGTGTTGAGTCTGTGGGTCTCTGTGTGATGAGTCTATGGGTCTCTGTGTGGTGAGTCTGTGGGTCTCTGTGTGTTGAGTCTGTGGGTCTCTGTGTGATGAGTCTGTGGGTCTCTGTGTGATGAGTCTATGGGTCTCTGTGTGTTGAGTCTGTGGGTCTCTGTGTGGTGAGTCTGTGGGGGTCTCTGTGTGGTGAGTCTGTGGGTCTCTGTGTGGTGAGTCTGTGGGTCTCTGCGTGGTGAGTCTGTGGGTCTCTGTGTGGTGAGTCTGTGGGTCTCTGTGTGGTGAGTCTGTGGGTCTCTGCGTGGTGAGTCTGTGGGTCTCTGTGTGGTGAGTCTGTGGGGGTCTCTGTGTGATGAGTCTGTGGGTCTCTGTGTGGTGAGTCTGTGGGTCTCTGCGTGGTGAGTCTGTGGGTCTCTGTGTGGTGAGTCTGTGGGTCTCTGTGTGGTGAGTCTGTGGGTCTCTGTGTGGTGAGTCTGTGGGTCTCTGTGTGGTGAGTCTGTGGGTCTCTGTGTGGTGAGTCTGTGGGTCTCTGTGTGGTGAGTCTGTGGGTCTCTGTGTGGTGAGTCTGTGGGGGTCTCTGTGTGGTGAGTCTGTGGGTCTCTGTGTGGTGAGTCTGTGGGTCTCTGTGTGATGAGTCTGTGGGTCTCTGTGTGTTGAGTCTGTGGGTCTCTGTGTGATGAGTCTATGGGTCTCTGTGTGGTGAGTCTGTGGGTCTCTGTGTGGTGAGTCTGTAGGTCTCTGTGTGGCGAGTCTGTGGGTCTCTGTGTGGTGAGTCTGTGGGTCTCTGAGTGAGTCTATGGGTCTCTGTGTGGTGAGTCTGTGGGTCTCTGTGTGATGAGTCTGTGGGTCTCTGTGTGGTGAGTCTGTGGGTCTCTGTGTGGTGAGTCTGTGGGTCTCTGTGTGGTGAGTCTGTAGGTCTCTGTGTGGCGAGTCTGTGGGTCTCTGTGTGGTGAGTCTGTGGGTCTCTGAGTGAGTCTATGGGTCTCTGTGTGGTGAGTCTGTGGGTCTCTGTGTGATGAGTCTGTGGGTCTCTGTGTGGTGAGTTTGTGGGTCTCTGTGTGATGAGTCTATGGGTCTCTGTGTGGTGAGTCTGTGGGTCTCTGTGTGGTGAGTCTGTGGGTCTCTGTGTGGTGAGTCTGTGGGTCTCTGAGTGAGTATATGGGTCTCTGTGTGGTGAGTCTATGGGTCTCTGTGTGGTGAGTCTGTGGGTCTCTGTGTGGTGAGTCTGTGGGTCTCTGTGTGGTGAGTCTGTGGGTCTCTGTGTGGTGAGTCTGTGGGTCTCTGTGTGGTGAGTTTGTGGGTCTCTGTGTGGTGAGTCTGTGGGTCTCTGTGTGGTGAGTCTGTGGGTCTCTGGGTGGTGAGTCTGTGGGTCTCTGTGTGGTGAGTCTGTGGGTCTCTGTGTGGTGAGTCTGTGGGTCTCTGTGTGGTGAGTCTGTGGGTCTCTGTGTGGTGAGTCTGTGGGTCTCTGTGTGGTGAGTCTGTGGGTCTCTGTGTGATGAGTCTGTGGGTCTCTGTGTGATGAGTCTGTGGGTCTCTGTGTGGTGAGTCTGTGGGTCTCTGTGTGGTGAGTCTGTGGGTCTCTGTGTGGTGAGTCTGTGGGTCTCTGTGTGGTGAGTCTGTGGGTCTCTGTGTGGTGAGTCTGTGGGTCTCTGTGTGGTGAGTCTGTGGGTCTCTGTGTGGTGAGTCTGTGGGTCTCTGTGTGGTGAGTCTGTGGGTCTCTGTGTGGTGAGTCTGTGGGTCTCTGTGTGGTGAGTCTGTGGGTCTCTGTGTGGTGAGTCTGGGTCTCTGTGTGGTGAGTCTGTGGGTCTCTGTGTGGTGAGTCTGTGGGTCTCTGTGTGGTGAGTCTGTGGGTCTCTGTGTGGTGAGTCTGTGGGTCTCTGTGTGGTGAGTCTGTGGGTCTCTGTGTGGTGAGTCTGGGTCTCTGTGTGGTGAGTCTGTGGGTCTCTGTGTGGTGAGTCTGTGGGTCTCTGTGTGGTGAGTCTGTGGGTCTCTGTGTGGTGAGTCTGTGGGTCTCTGTGTGGTGAGTCTGTGGGTCTCTGTGTGGTGAGTCTGTGGGTCTCTGCGTGGTGAGTCTGTGGGTCTCTGCGTGGTGAGTCTGTGGGTCTCTGTGTGGTGAGTCTGTGGGTCTCTGTGTGGTGAGTCTGTGGGTCTCTGTGTGATGAGTCTGTGGGTCTCTGTGTGGTGAGTCTGTGGGTCTCTGTGTGGTGAGTCTGTGGGTCTCTGTGTGGTGAGTCTGTGGGTCTCTGAGTGTTGAGTCTGTGGGGGTCTCTGTGTGGTGAGTCTGTGGGTCTCTGTGTGGTGAGTCTGTGGGTCTCTGTGTGGTGAGTCTGTGGGTCTCTGTGTGGTGAGTCTATGGGTCTCTGTGTGTTGAGTCTGTGGGTCTCTGTGTGGTGAGTCTGTGGGTCTCTGTGTGTTGAGTCTGTGGGTCTCTGTGTGGTGAGTCTGTGGGTCTCTGTGTGATGAGTCTGTGGGTCTCTGTGTGATGAGTCTATGGGTCTCTGTGTGGTGAGTCTGTGGGTCTCTGTGTGATGAGTCTGTGGGTCTCTGTGTGATGAGTCTATGGGTCTCTGTGTGTTGAGTCTGTGGGTCTCTGTGTGGTGAGTCTGTGGGGGTCTCTGTGTGGTGAGTCTGTGGGTCTCTGTGTGGTGAGTCTGTGGGTCTCTGCGTGGTGAGTCTGTGGGTCTCTGTGTGGTGAGTCTGTGGGTCTCTGTGTGGTGAGTCTGTGGGTCTCTGCGTGGTGAGTCTGTGGGTCTCTGTGTGGTGAGTCTGTGGGGGTCTCTGTGTGATGAGTCTGTGGGTCTCTGTGTGGTGAGTCTGTGGGTCTCTGCGTGGTGAGTCTGTGGGTCTCTGTGTGGTGAGTCTGTGGGTCTCTGTGTGGTGAGTCTGTGGGTCTCTGTGTGGTGAGTCTGTGGGTCTCTGTGTGGTGAGTCTGTGGGTCTCTGTGTGGTGAGTCTGTGGGTCTCTGTGTGGTGAGTCTGTGGGTCTCTGTGTGGTGAGTCTGTGGGGGTCTCTGTGTGGTGAGTCTGTGGGTCTCTGTGTGGTGAGTCTGGGTCTCTGTGTGGTGAGTCTGTGGGTCTCTGTGTGGTGAGTCTGTGGGTCTCTGTGTGGTGAGTCTGTGGGTCTCTGTGTGGTGAGTCTGTGGGTCTCTGTGTGGTGAGTCTGTGGGTCTCTGTGTGGTGAGTCTGGGTCTCTGTGTGGTGAGTCTGTGGGTCTCTGTGTGGTGAGTCTGTGGGTCTCTGTGTGGTGAGTCTGTGGGTCTCTGTGTGGTGAGTCTGTGGGTCTCTGTGTGGTGAGTCTGTGGGTCTCTGTGTGGTGAGTCTGTGGGTCTCTGCGTGGTGAGTCTGTGGGTCTCTGCGTGGTGAGTCTGTGGGTCTCTGTGTGGTGAGTCTGTGGGTCTCTGTGTGGTGAGTCTGTGGGTCTCTGTGTGATGAGTCTGTGGGTCTCTGTGTGGTGAGTCTGTGGGTCTCTGTGTGGTGAGTCTGTGGGTCTCTGTGTGGTGAGTCTGTGGGTCTCTGAGTGTTGAGTCTGTGGGGGTCTCTGTGTGGTGAGTCTGTGGGTCTCTGTGTGGTGAGTCTGTGGGTCTCTGTGTGGTGAGTCTGTGGGTCTCTGTGTGGTGAGTCTATGGGTCTCTGTGTGTTGAGTCTGTGGGTCTCTGTGTGGTGAGTCTGTGGGTCTCTGTGTGTTGAGTCTGTGGGTCTCTGTGTGGTGAGTCTGTGGGTCTCTGTGTGATGAGTCTGTGGGTCTCTGTGTGATGAGTCTATGGGTCTCTGTGTGGTGAGTCTGTGGGTCTCTGTGTGATGAGTCTGTGGGTCTCTGTGTGATGAGTCTATGGGTCTCTGTGTGTTGAGTCTGTGGGTCTCTGTGTGGTGAGTCTGTGGGGGTCTCTGTGTGGTGAGTCTGTGGGTCTCTGTGTGGTGAGTCTGTGGGTCTCTGCGTGGTGAGTCTGTGGGTCTCTGTGTGGTGAGTCTGTGGGTCTCTGTGTGGTGAGTCTGTGGGTCTCTGCGTGGTGAGTCTGTGGGTCTCTGTGTGGTGAGTCTGTGGGGGTCTCTGTGTGATGAGTCTGTGGGTCTCTGTGTGGTGAGTCTGTGGGTCTCTGCGTGGTGAGTCTGTGGGTCTCTGTGTGGTGAGTCTGTGGGTCTCTGTGTGGTGAGTCTGTGGGTCTCTGTGTGGTGAGTCTGTGGGTCTCTGTGTGGTGAGTCTGTGGGTCTCTGTGTGGTGAGTCTGTGGGTCTCTGTGTGGTGAGTCTGTGGGTCTCTGTGTGGTGAGTCTGTGGGGGTCTCTGTGTGGTGAGTCTGTGGGTCTCTGTGTAGTGAGTCTGTGGGTCTCTGTGTGATGAGTCTGTGGGTCTCTGTGTGTTGAGTCTGTGGGTCTCTGTGTGATGAGTCTATGGGTCTCTGTGTGGTGAGTCTGTGGGTCTCTGTGTGGTGAGTCTGTAGGTCTCTGTGTGGCGAGTCTGTGGGTCTCTGTGTGGTGAGTCTGTGGGTCTCTGAGTGAGTCTATGGGTCTCTGTGTGGTGAGTTTGTGGGTCTCTGTGTGATGAGTCTATGGGTCTCTGTGTGGTGAGTCTGTGGGTCTCTGTGTGGTGAGTCTGTGGGTCTCTGTGTGGTGAGTCTGTGGGTCTCTGAGTGAGTATATGGGTCTCTGTGTGGTGAGTCTATGGGTCTCTGTGTGGTGAGTCTGTGGGTCTCTGTGTGGTGAGTCTGTGGGTCTCTGTGTGGTGAGTCTGTGGGTCTCTGTGTGGTGAGTCTGTGGGTCTCTGTGTGGTGAGTTTGTGGGTCTCTGTGTGGTTAGTCTGTGGGTCTCTGTGTGGTGAGTCTGTGGGTCTCTGTGTGATGAGTCTGTGGGTCTCTGTGTGGTGAGTCTGTGGGTCTCTGCGTGGTGAGTCTGTGGGTCTCTGCGTGGTGAGTCTGTGGGTCTCTGTGTGGTGAGTCTGTGGGTCTCTGTGTGGTGAGTCTGTGGGTCTCTGTGTGATGAGTCTGTGGGTCTCTGTGTGGTGAGTCTGTGGGTCTCTGTGTGGTGAGTCTGTGGGTCTCTGTGTGGTGAGTCTGTGGGTCTCTGAGTGTTGAGTCTGTGGGGGTCTCTGTGTGGTGAGTCTGTGGGTCTCTGTGTGGTGAGTCTGTGGGTCTCTGTGTGGTGAGTCTGTGGGTCTCTGTGTGGTGAGTCTATGGGTCTCTGTGTGTTGAGTCTGTGGGTCTCTGTGTGGTGAGTCTGTGGGTCTCTGTGTGTTGAGTCTGTGGGTCTCTGTGTGGTGAGTCTGTGGGTCTCTGTGTGATGAGTCTGTGGGTCTCTGTGTGATGAGTCTATGGGTCTCTGTGTGGTGAGTCTGTGGGTCTCTGTGTGATGAGTCTGTGGGTCTCTGTGTGATGAGTCTATGGGTCTCTGTGTGTTGAGTCTGTGGGTCTCTGTGTGGTGAGTCTGTGGGGGTCTCTGTGTGGTGAGTCTGTGGGTCTCTGTGTGGTGAGTCTGTGGGTCTCTGTGTGGTGAGTCTGTGGGTCTCTGTGTGGTGAGTCTGTGGGTCTCTGCGTGGTGAGTCTGTGGGTCTCTGCGTGGTGAGTCTGTGGGTCTCTGTGTGGTGAGTCTGTGGGTCTCTGTGTGGTGAGTCTGTGGGTCTCTGTGTGATGAGTCTGTGGGTCTCTGTGTGATGAGTCTGTGGGTCTCTGTGTGGTGAGTCTGTGGGTCTCTGTGTGGTGAGTCTGTGGGTCTCTGTGTGGTGAGTCTGTGGGTCTCTGTGTGGTGAGTCTGTGGGTCTCTGTGTGGTGAGTCTGTGGGTCTCTGTGTGGTGAGTCTGTGGGTCTCTGTGTGGTGAGTCTGTGGGTCTCTGTGTGGTGAGTCTGTGGGTCTCTGTGTGGTGAGTCTGTGGGTCTCTGTGTGGTGAGTCTGTGGGTCTCTGTGTGGTGAGTCTGTGGGTCTCTGTGTGGTGAGTCTGTGGGTCTCTGTGTGGTGAGTCTGTGGGTCTCTGTGTGGTGAGTCTGTGGGTCTCTGTGTGGTGAGTCTGTGGGTCTCTGTGTGGTGAGTCTGTGGGTCTCTGTGTGGTGAGTCTGGGTCTCTGTGTGGTGAGTCTGTGGGTCTCTGTGTGGTGAGTCTGTGGGTCTCTGTGTGGTGAGTCTGTGGGTCTCTGTGTGGTGAGTCTGTGGGTCTCTGTGTGGTGAGTCTGTGGGTCTCTGTGTGGTGAGTCTGTGGGTCTCTGCGTGGTGAGTCTGTGGGTCTCTGCGTGGTGAGTCTGTGGGTCTCTGTGTGGTGAGTCTGTGGGTCTCTGTGTGGTGAGTCTGTGGGTCTCTGTGTGATGAGTCTGTGGGTCTCTGTGTGGTGAGTCTGTGGGTCTCTGTGTGGTGAGTCTGTGGGTCTCTGTGTGGTGAGTCTGTGGGTCTCTGAGTGTTGAGTCTGTGGGGGTCTCTGTGTGGTGAGTCTGTGGGTCTCTGTGTGGTGAGTCTGTGGGTCTCTGTGTGGTGAGTCTGTGGGTCTCTGTGTGGTGAGTCTATGGGTCTCTGTGTGTTGAGTCTGTGGGTCTCTGTGTGGTGAGTCTGTGGGTCTCTGTGTGTTGAGTCTGTGGGTCTCTGTGTGGTGAGTCTGTGGGTCTCTGTGTGATGAGTCTGTGGGTCTCTGTGTGATGAGTCTATGGGTCTCTGTGTGGTGAGTCTGTGGGTCTCTGTGTGATGAGTCTGTGGGTCTCTGTGTGATGAGTCTATGGGTCTCTGTGTGTTGAGTCTGTGGGTCTCTGTGTGGTGAGTCTGTGGGGGTCTCTGTGTGGTGAGTCTGTGGGTCTCTGTGTGGTGAGTCTGTGGGTCTCTGCGTGGTGAGTCTGTGGGTCTCTGTGTGGTGAGTCTGTGGGTCTCTGTGTGGTGAGTCTGTGGGTCTCTGCGTGGTGAGTCTGTGGGTCTCTGTGTGGTGAGTCTGTGGGGGTCTCTGTGTGATGAGTCTGTGGGTCTCTGTGTGGTGAGTCTGTGGGTCTCTGCGTGGTGAGTCTGTGGGTCTCTGTGTGGTGAGTCTGTGGGTCTCTGTGTGGTGAGTCTGTGGGTCTCTGTGTGGTGAGTCTGTGGGTCTCTGTGTGGTGAGTCTGTGGGTCTCTGTGTGGTGAGTCTGTGGGTCTCTGTGTGGTGAGTCTGTGGGTCTCTGTGTGGTGAGTCTGTGGGGGTCTCTGTGTGGTGAGTCTGTGGGTCTCTGTGTAGTGAGTCTGTGGGTCTCTGTGTGATGAGTCTGTGGGTCTCTGTGTGTTGAGTCTGTGGGTCTCTGTGTGATGAGTCTATGGGTCTCTGTGTGGTGAGTCTGTGGGTCTCTGTGTGGTGAGTCTGTAGGTCTCTGTGTGGCGAGTCTGTGGGTCTCTGTGTGGTGAGTCTGTGGGTCTCTGAGTGAGTCTATGGGTCTCTGTGTGGTGAGTTTGTGGGTCTCTGTGTGATGAGTCTATGGGTCTCTGTGTGGTGAGTCTGTGGGTCTCTGTGTGGTGAGTCTGTGGGTCTCTGTGTGGTGAGTCTGTGGGTCTCTGAGTGAGTATATGGGTCTCTGTGTGGTGAGTCTATGGGTCTCTGTGTGGTGAGTCTGTGGGTCTCTGTGTGGTGAGTCTGTGGGTCTCTGTGTGGTGAGTCTGTGGGTCTCTGTGTGGTGAGTCTGTGGGTCTCTGTGTGGTGAGTTTGTGGGTCTCTGTGTGGTTAGTCTGTGGGTCTCTGTGTGGTGAGTCTGTGGGTCTCTGTGTGATGAGTCTGTGGGTCTCTGTGTGGTGAGTCTGTGGGTCTCTGCGTGGTGAGTCTGTGGGTCTCTGCGTGGTGAGTCTGTGGGTCTCTGTGTGGTGAGTCTGTGGGTCTCTGTGTGGTGAGTCTGTGGGTCTCTGTGTGATGAGTCTGTGGGTCTCTGTGTGGTGAGTCTGTGGGTCTCTGTGTGGTGAGTCTGTGGGTCTCTGTGTGGTGAGTCTGTGGGTCTCTGAGTGTTGAGTCTGTGGGGGTCTCTGTGTGGTGAGTCTGTGGGTCTCTGTGTGGTGAGTCTGTGGGTCTCTGTGTGGTGAGTCTGTGGGTCTCTGTGTGGTGAGTCTATGGGTCTCTGTGTGTTGAGTCTGTGGGTCTCTGTGTGGTGAGTCTGTGGGTCTCTGTGTGTTGAGTCTGTGGGTCTCTGTGTGGTGAGTCTGTGGGTCTCTGTGTGATGAGTCTGTGGGTCTCTGTGTGATGAGTCTATGGGTCTCTGTGTGGTGAGTCTGTGGGTCTCTGTGTGATGAGTCTGTGGGTCTCTGTGTGATGAGTCTATGGGTCTCTGTGTGTTGAGTCTGTGGGTCTCTGTGTGGTGAGTCTGTGGGGGTCTCTGTGTGGTGAGTCTGTGGGTCTCTGTGTGGTGAGTCTGTGGGTCTCTGTGTGGTGAGTCTGTGGGTCTCTGTGTGGTGAGTCTGTGGGTCTCTGCGTGGTGAGTCTGTGGGTCTCTGTGTGGTGAGTCTGTGGGGGTCTCTGTGTGATGAGTCTGTGGGTCTCTGTGTGGTGAGTCTGTGGGTCTCTGCGTGGTGAGTCTGTGGGTCTCTGTGTGGTGAGTCTGTGGGTCTCTGTGTGGTGAGTCTGTGGGTCTCTGTGTGGTGAGTCTGTGGGTCTCTGTGTGGTGAGTCTGTGGGTCTCTGTGTGGTGAGTCTGTGGGTCTCTGTGTGGTGAGTCTGTGGGTCTCTGTGTGGTGAGTCTGTGGGGGTCTCTGTGTGGTGAGTCTGTGGGTCTCTGTGTAGTGAGTCTGTGGGTCTCTGTGTGATGAGTCTGTGGGTCTCTGTGTGTTGAGTCTGTGGGTCTCTGTGTGATGAGTCTATGGGTCTCTGTGTGGTGAGTCTGTGGGTCTCTGTGTGGTGAGTCTGTAGGTCTCTGTGTGGCGAGTCTGTGGGTCTCTGTGTGGTGAGTCTGTAGGTCTCTGTGTGGCGAGTCTGTGGGTCTCTGTGTGGTGAGTCTGTGGGTCTCTGAGTGAGTCTATGGGTCTCTGTGTGGTGAGTTTGTGGGTCTCTGTGTGATGAGTCTATGGGTCTCTGTGTGGTGAGTCTGTGGGTCTCTGTGTGGTGAGTCTGTGGGTCTCTGTGTGGTGAGTCTGTGGGTCTCTGAGTGAGTATATGGGTCTCTGTGTGGTGAGTCTATGGGTCTCTGTGTGGTGAGTCTGTGGGTCTCTGTGTGGTGAGTCTATGGGTCTCTGTGTGGTGAGTCTGTGGGTCTCTGTGTGGTGAGTCTGTGGGTCTCTGTGTGGTGAGTCTGTGGGTCTCTGTGTGGTGAGTCTGTGGGTCTCTGTGTGGTGAGTCTGTGGGTCTCTGTGTGGTGAGTCTGTGGGTCTCTGTGTGGTGAGTCTGTGGGTCTCTGTGTGGTGAGTCTGTGGGGGTCTCTGTGTGGTGAGTCTGTGAGTCTCTGTGTGGTGAGTCTGTGGGTCTCTGTGTGGTGAGTCTGTGGGTCTCTGTGTGGTTAGTCTGTGGGTCTCTGTGTGGTGAGTCTGTGGGTCTCTGTGTGGTGAGTCTGTGGGGGTCTCTGTGTGGTGAGTCTGTGGGTCTCTGTGTGGTGAGTCTGTGGGTCTCTGTGTGGTGAGTCTGTGGGTCTCTGTGTGTGTGGGGAGCGGTGGTGCAGTGGTTAGCGCACACTGTGTGTGTGTGGGGAGCGGTGGTGCAGTGGTTAGCGCACTGTGTGTGTGGGGAGCGGTGGTGCAGTGGTTAGCGCAGTGTGTGTGGGGAGCGGTGGTGCAGTGGTTAGCGCACTGTGTGTGGGGAGCGGTGGTGCAGTGGTTAGCGCACTGTGTGTGGGGAGCGGTGGTGCAGTGGTTAGCGCACTGTGTGTGGGGAGCGGTGGTGCAGTGGTTAGCGCACTGTGTGTGTGGGGAGCGGTGGTGCAGTGGTTAGCGCACTGTGTGTGCCAGTGCTGGTCATTGCACTGCTGATGCTACTCGCAAATAGGGCTTGCCTGCTAGAGGCTACACGGGGGATCTTTGTCTGTGTGTAGGTGCGACTAACAGCACTTGCCCCTACAGCCTGCTAGAGGCTACACGGGGGATCTTTGTCCGTGTGTAGGTGCGACTAACAGCACTTGCCCCTACAGCCTGCTAGAGGCTACACGGGGGATCTTTGTCTGTGTGTAGGTGC
Organism: Lampetra fluviatilis; assembly: GCF_964198595.1. Taxonomy (NCBI): domain Eukaryota; kingdom Metazoa; phylum Chordata; class Hyperoartia; order Petromyzontiformes; family Petromyzontidae; genus Lampetra; species Lampetra fluviatilis. The sequence continues at coordinate 3,024,798 of NC_136350.1, read as the reverse complement.
TACTAACAGCACTTGCCCCTACAGCCTGCTAGAGGCTACACGGGGGATCTTTGTCTGTGTGTAGGTGCTACTAACAGCACTTGCCCCTACAGCCTGCTAGAGGCTACACGGGGGATCTTTGTGTGTAGGTGCTACTAACAGCACTTGCCCCTACAGCCTGCTAGAGGCTACACGGGGGATCTTTGTCTGTGTGTAGGTGCGACTAACAGCACTTGCCCCTACAGCCTGCTAGAGGCTACCTGGGGGATCTTTGTCCGTGTGTAGGTGCGACTACTAACAGCACTTGCCCCTACAGCCTGCTGGAGGCTACACGGGGGATCTTTGTCTGTGTGTAGGTGCTACTAACAGCACTTGCCCCTGCAGCCTGCTGGAGGCTACACGGGGGACCTTTGTAGCCGGTGGGCTCAAGAAAAGCAATCTTTGGCGAGTGCCACACGTTTTAAGACGATTTTATTTGAACACAAAAACAAACTTTCTGGCTACAAATCAACGAGCGAAACCCCCTCGGAGAGAGACAGAGAGGGATGAGAGACTCAGAGAGACTCAGAGAGACTCAGAGAGACTCAGAGAGGGATGAGAGAGACTCAGAGAGACTCAGAGAGGGATGAGAGAGACTCAGAGAGACTCAGAGAGGGACTCAGAGAGAGACTCAGAGAGGGATGAGAGAGACTCAGAGAGACTCAGAGAGGGATGAGAGAGACTCAGAGAGACTCAGAGAGGGATGAGAGAGACTCAGAGAGACTCAGAGAGACTCAGAGAGGCTCAGAGAGGGATGAGAGAGACTCAGAGAGACTCAGAGAGGGATGAGAGAGACTCAGAGAGACTCAGAGAGACTCAGAGAGGGATGAGAGAGACTCAGAGAGACTCAGAGAGACTCAGAGAGAGACTCAGAGAGGGATGAGAGAGACTCAGAGAGAGACTCAGAGAGGGATGAGAGAGACTCAGAGAGAGACTCAGAGAGGGATGAGAGAGACTCAGAGAGGCTCAGAGAGGGATGAGAGAGACTCAGAGAGACTCAGAGAGGGATGAGAGAGACTCAGAGAGACTCAGAGAGACTCAGAGAGGGATGAGAGAGACTCAGAGAGACTCAGAGAGACTCAGAGAGACTCAGAGAGGGATGAGAGAGACTCAGAGAGAGACTCAGAGAGGGATGAGAGAGACTCAGAGAGAGACTCAGAGAGGGATGAGAGAGACTCAGAGAGACTCAGAGAGGGATGAGACTCAGAGAGACTCAGAGAGACTCAGAGAGAGACTCAGAGAGACTCAGAGAGGGATGAGAGAGACTCAGAGAGACTCAGAGAGGGATGAGAGAGACTCAGAGAGACTCAGAGAGACTCAGAGAGAGACTCAGAGAGACTCAGAGAGGGATGAGAGAGACTCAGAGAGAGACTCAGAGAGGGATGAGAGAGACTCAGAGAGACTCAGAGAGGGATGAGACTCAGAGAGACTCAGAGAGACTCAGAGAGAGACTCAGAGAGACTCAGAGAGAGACTCAGAGAGGGATGAGAGAGACTCAGAGAGAGACTCAGAGAGACTCAGAGAGGGATGAGAGAGACTCAGAGAGACTCAGAGAGGGACTCAGAGAGGGATGAGAGAGACTCAGAGAGAGACTCAGAGAGACTCAGAGAGAGACTCAGAGAGGGATGAGAGAGACTCAGAGAGGGATGAGAGAGACTCAGAGAGACTCAGAGAGACTCAGAGAGACTCAGAGGGAGGCTCAGAGAGGGACTCAGAGAGAGACTCAGAGAGAGACTCAGAGAGAGACTCAGAGAGACTCAGAGGGAGGCTCAGAGAGACTCAGAGAGACTCAGAGAGAGACTCAGAGAGAGACTCAGAGAGACTCAGAGAGGGATGAGAGAGACTCAGAGAGACTCAGAGAGGGATGAGAGAGACTCAGAGAGACTCAGAGAGGGATGAGAGAGACTCAGAGAGACTCAGAGAGACTCAGAGAGGGATGAGACTCAGAGAGACTCAGAGAGACTCAGAGAGAGACTCAGAGAGACTCAGAGAGAGACTCAGAGAGGGATGAGAGAGACTCAGAGAGACTCAGAGAGGCTCAGAGAGAGACTCAGAGAGAGACTCAGAGAGACTCAGAGAGACTCAGAGAGACTCAGAGAGAGACTCAGAGAGAGACTCAGAGAGGGATGAGAGAGACTCAGAGAGACTCAGAGAGGCTCAGAGAGAGACTCAGAGAGAGACTCAGAGAGACTCAGAGAGACTCAGAGAGACTCAGAGAGACTCAGAGAGACTCAGAGAGACTCAGAGAGGCTCAGAGAGAGACTCAGAGAGAGACTCAGAGAGACTCAGAGAGACTCAGAGAGACTCAGAGAGACTCAGAGAGACTCAGAGAGGGATGAGAGAGACTCAGAGAGACTCAGAGAGGCTCAGAGAGAGACTCAGAGAGAGACTCAGAGAGACTCAGAGAGACTCAGAGAGGGATGAGAGAGACTCAGAGAGACTCAGAGAGACTCAGAGAGGGATGAGACTCAGAGAGACTCAGAGAGACTCAGAGAGAGACTCAGAGAGACTCAGAGAGGGATGAGAGAGACTCAGAGAGACTCAGAGAGACTCAGAGAGACTCAGAGAGACTCAGAGAGACTCAGAGAGGCTCAGAGAGGGATGAGAGAGACTCAGAGAGACTCAGAGAGAGACTCAGAGAGACTCAGAGAGACTCAGAGAGACTCAGAGAGACTCAGAGAGACTCAGAGAGGGATGAGAGAGACTCAGAGAGGGATGAGAGAGACTCAGAGAGACTCAGAGAGGGATGAGAGAGACTCAGAGAGAGACTCAGAGAGACTCAGAGAGACTCAGAGAGACTCAGAAAGGGATGAGAGAGACTCAGAGAGAGACTCAGAGAGAGACTCAGAGAGACTCAGAGGGAGACTCAGAGAGACTCAGAGAGAGACTCAGAGAGGGATGAGAGAGACTCAGAGAGAGACTCAGAGAGAGACTCAGAGAGACTCAGAGGGAGACTCAGAGAGACTCAGAGAGAGACTCAGAGAGAGACTCAGAGAGAGACTCAGAAAGAGACTCAGAGAGACTCAGAGAGAGACTCAGAGAGACTCAGAGAGACTCAGAGAGACTCAGAGAGGGATGAGACTCAGAGAGAGACTCAGAGAGGGATGAGAGAGACTCAGAGAGAGACTCAGAGAGACCCAGACCCAGGGCTCGAACCCAGTCACTCCGACATCGCTGGTTCGCTGGCTCCCTTCACTTGCGCTGGATCCTGGCGCTGACGGATGTCTTAGCACCACCACCTCCACCACGTCTCCCAGCTCTGGGCTGAGTGGCCGTCTTGCTTCGAGGTGGTGGTGGTGGCATCGATGTATCCGTTGAGGAGTCGTCGCTGCTGCTGCCGCTGCCTTGCTGCTCCGTGTAACGAGGTTGTGCTGTGGGCGAGAGAGGGTAAAAGGTAGGGTAGAGTGATTGTATTGTGGTAAGGTAAAGGGTAGGGTAAAGGTAGGCTCGTTGCTTTATTTGCCAGGAAGGGTATGAAGCACCTCTTTCATACTTTTGTAACGAAAGGGGAGTCAGCTGTGAGTGTGAAGGGACTGGTGGCCACGGGAGCTAACGACACGGGAGTCAGCTGAGAGTGTGAAGGGACTGGTGGCCACGGGAGGTAACGACACGGGAGTCAGCTGAGAGTGTGAAGGGACTGGTGGCCACGGGAGCTAACGACACGGGAGTCAGCTGAGAGTGTGAAGGGACTGGTGGCCACGGGAGCTAACGACACGGGAGTCAGCTGAGAGTGTGAAGGGACTGGTGGCCACGGGAGCTAACGACATGGGAGTCAGCTGAGAGTGTGAAGGGACTGGTGGCCACGGGAGCTAACGACACGGGAGTCAGCTGAGAGTGTGAAGGGACTGGTGGCCACGGGAGCTAATGACACGGGAGTCAGCTGAGAGTGTGAAGGGACTGGTGGCCACGGGAGGTAACGACACGGGAGTCAGTTGTGAGTGTGAAGGGACTGGTGGCCACGGGAGGTAATGACAGGGGAGTCAGCTGTGAGTGTGAAGGGACTGGTGGCCACGGGAGCTAACGACACGGGAGTCAGCTGAGAGTGTGAAGGGACTGGTGGCCACGGGAGGTAACGACACGGGAGTCAGCTGTGAGTGTGAAGGGACTGGTGGCCACGGGAGGTAATGACACGGGAGTCAGCTGAGAGTGTGAAGGGACTGGTGGCCACGGGAGCTAACGACACGGGAGTCAGCTGAGAGTGTGAAGGGACTGGTGGCCACGGGAGCTAACGACACGGGAGTCAGCTGAGAGTGTGAAGGGACTGGTGGCCACGGGAGCTAACGACATGGGAGTCAGCTGAGAGTGTGAAGGGACTGGTGGCCACGGGAGCTAACGACACGGGAGTCAGCTGAGAGTGTGAAGGGACTGGTGGCCACGGGAGCTAATGACACGGGAGTCAGCTGAGAGTGTGAAGGGACTGGTGGCCACGGGAGCTAACGACACGGGAGTCAGCTGAGAGTGTGAAGGGACTGGTGGCCACGGGAGGTAACGACACGGGAGTCAGCTGTGAGTGTGAAGGGACTGGTGGCCACGGGAGGTAATGACAGGGGAGTCAGCTGTGAGTGTGAAGGGACTGGTGGCCACGGGAGCTAACGACACGGGAGTCAGCTGTGTGAAGGGACTGGTGGCCATGGGAGGTAATGACACGGGAGTCAGCTGTGAGTGTGAAGGGACTGGTGGCTACGGGAGCTAACGACACGGGAGTCAGCTGTGAGTGTGAAGGGACTGGTGGCCACGGAAGCTAACGACATGGGAATCAGCTGTGAGTGTGAAGGGACTGGTGGCCACGGGAGCTAACGACACGGGAGTCAGCGGTGAGTGTGAAGGGACTGGTGGCCACGGGAGGTAACGACAGGGGAGTCAGCTGTGAGTGTGAAGGGACTGGTGGCCACGGGAGCTAACGACACGGGAGACAGCTGTGAGTGTGAAGGGACTGGTGGCCACGGGAGCTAACGACAGGGGAGTCAGCTGTGAGTGTGAAGGGACTGGTGGCCACGGGAGCTAACGACAGGGGAGTCAGCTGAGAGTGTGAAGGGACTGCTGGCCACGGGAGGTAACGACACGGGAGTCAGCTGTGAGTGTGAAGGGACTGGTGGCCACGGGAGGTAATGACACGGGAGTCAGCTGAGAGTGTGAAGGGACTGGTGGCCACGGGAGCTAACGACACGGGAGTCAGCTGTGAGTGTGAAGGGACTGGTGGCCACGGGAGGTAGTGACAGGGGAGTCAGCTGAGAGTGTGAAGGGACTGGTGGCCACGGGAGCTAACGACACGGGAGTCAGCTGTGAGTGTGAAGGGACTGGTGGCCACGGGAGCTAACGACAGGGGAGTCAGCTGTGAGTGTGAAGGGACTGGTGGCCACGGGAGGTAGTGACAGGGGAGTCAGCTGAGAGTGTGAAGGGACTGGTGGCCACGGGAGCTAACGACACGGGAGTCAGCTGAGAGTGTGAAGGGACTGGTGGCCACGGGAGGTAGTGACAGGGGAGTCAGCTGAGAGTGTGAAGGGACTGGTGGCCACGGGAGGTAACGACACGGGAGTCAGCTGTGAGTGTGAAGGGACTGGTGGCCACGGGAGGTAATGACACGGGAGTCAGCTGTGAGTGCGAAGGGACTGGTGGCCACGGGAGCTAACGACACGGGAGTCAGCTGAGAGTGTGAAGGGACTGGTGGCCACGGGAGGTAACGACACGGGAGTCAGCTGTGAGTGTGAAGGGACTGGTGGCCACGGGAGCTAACGACACGGGAGTCAGCTGTGAGTGTGAAGGGACTGGTGGCCACGGGAGGTAGTGACAGGGGAGTCAGCTGTGAGTGTGAAGGGACTGGTGGCCATGGGAGGTAATGACAGGGGATTCAGCGGTGAGTGCGAAGGGACTGGTGGCCACGGGAGCTAACGACACGGGAGTCAGCGGTGAGTGTGAAGGGACTGGTGGCCACGGGAGGTAATGACAGGGGAGTCAGCGGTGAGTGCGAAGGGACTGGTGGCCACGGGAGGTAATGACAGGGGAGTCAGCTGTGAGTGTGAAGGGACTGGTGGCCACGGGAGATAATGACAGGGGAGTCAGCTGTGAGTGTGAAGGGACTGGTGGCCACGGGAGCTAACAACACGGGAGTCAGCTGTGAGTGTGAAGGGACTGGTGGCCACGGGAGCTAACAACACGGGAGTCAGCTGAGAGTGTGAAGGGACTGGTGGCCACGGGAGCTAACGACACGGGAGTCAGCGGTGAGTGTGAAGGGACTGGTGGCCACGGGAGGTAATGACAGGGAAGTCAGCGGTGAGTGCGAAGGGACTGGTGGCCACGGGAGGTAATGACAGGGGAGTCAGCTGAGAGTGTGAAGGGACTGCTGGCCACGGGAGGTAACGACACGGGAGTCAGCTGTGAGTGTGAAGGGACTGGTGGCCACGGGAGGTAATGACACGGGAGTCAGCTGAGAGTGTGAAGGGACTGGTGGCCACGGGAGCTAACGACACGGGAGTCAGCTGTGAGTGTGAAGGGACTGGTGGCCACGGGAGGTAGTGACAGGGGAGTCAGCTGAGAGTGTGAAGGGACTGGTGGCCACGGGAGCTAACGACACGGGAGTCAGCTGTGAGTGTGAAGGGACTGGTGGCTACGGGAGCTAACGACAGGGGAGTCAGCTGTGAGTGTGAAGGGACTGGTGGCCACGGGAGGTAGTGACAGGGGAGTCAGCTGAGAGTGTGAAGGGACTGGTGGCCACGGGAGCTAACGACACGGGAGTCAGCTGAGAGTGTGAAGGGACTGGTGGCCACGGGAGGTAGTGACAGGGGAGTCAGCTGAGAGTGTGAAGGGACTGGTGGCCACGGGAGGTAACGACACGGGAGTCAGCTGTGAGTGTGAAGGGACTGGTGGCCACGGGAGGTAATGACACGGGAGTCAGCTGTGAGTGCGAAGGGACTGGTGGCCACGGGAGCTAACGACACGGGAGTCAGCTGAGAGTGTGAAGGGACTGGTGGCCACGGGAGGTAACGACACGGGAGTCAGCTGTGAGTGTGAAGAGACTGGTGGCCACGGGAGCTAACGACACGGGAGTCAGCTGTGAGTGTGAAGGGACTGGTGGCCACGGGAGGTAGTGACAGGGGAGTCAGCTGTGAGTGTGAAGGGACTGGTGGCCATGGGAGGTAATGACAGGGGATTCAGCGGTGAGTGCGAAGGGACTGGTGGCCACGGGAGCTAACGACACGGGAGTCAGCGGTGAGTGTGAAGGGACTGGTGGCCACGGGAGGTAATGACAGGGGAGTCAGCGGTGAGTGCGAAGGGACTGGTGGCCACGGGAGGTAATGACAGGGGAGTCAGCTGTGAGTGTGAAGGGACTGGTGGCCACGGGAGATAATGACAGGGGAGTCAGCTGTGAGTGTGAAGGGACTGGTGGCCACGGGAGCTAACAACACGGGAGTCAGCTGTGAGTGTGAAGGGACTGGTGGCCACGGGAGCTAACAACACGGGAGTCAGCTGAGAGTGTGAAGGGACTGGTGGCCACGGGAGCTAACGACACGGGAGTCAGCGGTGAGTGTGAAGGGACTGGTGGCCACGGGAGGTAATGACAGGGAAGTCAGCGGTGAGTGCGAAGGGACTGGTGGCCACGGGAGGTAATGACAGGGGAGTCAGCTGTGAGTGTGAAGGGACTGGTGGCCACGGGAGATAATGACAGGGGAGTCAGCTGTGAGTGTGAAGGGACTGGTGGCCACGGGAGCTAACGACACGGGAGTCAGCTGTGAGTGTGAAGGGACTGGTGGCCACGGGAGCTAACAACACGGGAGTCAGCTGAGAGTGTGAAGGGACTGGTGGCCACGGGAGGTAACGACACGGGAGTCAGCTGAGAGTGTGAAGGGACTGGTGGCCACGGGAGCTAACGACACGGGAGTCAGCTGAGAGTGTGAAGGGACTGGTGGCCACGGGAGGTAACGACACGGGAGTCAGCTGAGAGTGTGAAGGGACTGGTGGCTACGGGAGCTAACGACACGGGAGTCAGCGGTGAGTGTGAAGGGACTGGTGGCCACAGGAGCTAACGACACGGGAGTCAGCTGAGAGTGTGAAGGGACTGCTGGCCACGGGAGGTAACGACACGGGAGTCAGCTGAGAGTGTGAAGGGACTGCTGGCCACGGGAGGTAACGACACGGGAGTCAGCTGAGAGTGTGAAGGGACTGGTGGCTACGGGAGCTAACGACACGGGAGTCAGCTGTGAGTGTGAAGGGACTGGTGGCCACGGGAGCTAACGACACGGGAGTCAGCTGTGAGTGTGAAGGGACTGGTGGCCACGGGAGGTCATGACAGGGGAGTCAGCTGAGAGCGTGAAGGGACTGGTGGCCACGGGAGGTAATGACAGGGGAGTCAGCTGAGAGTGTGAAGGGACTGGTGGCCACGGGAGGTCATGACAGGGGAGTCAGCTGAGAGCGTGAAGGGACTGGTGGCCACGGGAGGTAATGACAGGGGAGTCAGCTGAGAGCGTGAAGGGACTGGTGGCCACGGGAGGTAATGACAGGGGAGTCAGCTGAGAGCGTGAAGGGACTGGTGGCCACGGGAGCTAACGACACGGGAGTCAGCTGAGAGTGTGAAGGGACTGGTGGCCACGGGAGCTAACAACACGGGAGTCAGCTGAGAGTGTGAAGGGACTGGTGGCCACGGGAGGTAACGACACGGGAGTCAGCTGAGAGTGTGAAGGGACTGGTGGCCACGGGAGCTAACGACACGGGAGTCAGCTGAGAGTGTGAAGGGACTGGTGGCCACGGGAGGTAACGACACGGGAGTCAGCTGAGAGTGTGAAGGGACTGGTGGCTACGGGAGCTAACGACACGGGAGTCAGCGGTGAGTGTGAAGGGACTGGTGGCCACAGGAGCTAACGACACGGGAGTCAGCTGAGAGTGTGAAGGGACTGCTGGCCACGGGAGGTAACGACACGGGAGTCAGCTGAGAGTGTGAAGGGACTGCTGGCCACGGGAGGTAACGACACGGGAGTCAGCTGAGAGTGTGAAGGGACTGGTGGCTACAGGAGCTAACGACACGGGAGTCAGCTGAGAGTGTGAAGGGACTGCTGGCCACGGGAGGTAACGACACGGGATTCAGCTGAGAGTGTGAAGGGACTGCTGGCCACGGGAGCTAACGACACGGGAGTCAGCGGTGAGTGTGAAGGGACTGGTGGCCACGGGAGGTAATGACAGGGAAGTCAGCGGTGAGTGCGAAGGGACTGGTGGCCACGGGAGGTAATGACAGGGGAGTCAGCTGTGAGTGTGAAGGGACTGGTGGCCACGGGAGATAATGACAGGGGAGTCAGCTGTGAGTGTGAAGGGACTGCTGGCCACGGGAGGTAACGACACGGGAGTCAGCTGAGAGTGTGAAGGGACTGCTGGCCACGGGAGGTAACGACACGGGAGTCAGCTGAGAGTGTGAAGGGACTGGTGGCTACGGGAGCTAACAACACGGGAGTCAGCTGTGAGTGTGAAGGGACTGGTGGCCACGGGAGCTAACAACACGGGAGTCAGCTGAGAGTGTGAAGGGACTGGTGGCCACGGGAGCTAACGACACGGGAGTCAGCGGTGAGTGTGAAGGGACTGGTGGCCACGGGAGGTAATGACAGGGAAGTCAGCGGTGAGTGCGAAGGGACTGGTGGCCACGGGAGGTAATGACAGGGGAGTCAGCTGTGAGTGTGAAGGGACTGGTGGCCACGGGAGATAATGACAGGGGAGTCAGCTGTGAGTGTGAAGGGACTGGTGGCCACGGGAGCTAACGACACGGGAGTCAGCTGTGAGTGTGAAGGGACTGGTGGCCACGGGAGCTAACAACACGGGAGTCAGCTGAGAGTGTGAAGGGACTGGTGGCCACGGGAGGTAACGACACGGGAGTCAGCTGAGAGTGTGAAGGGACTGGTGGCCACGGGAGCTAACGACACGGGAGTCAGCTGAGAGTGTGAAGGGACTGGTGGCCACGGGAGGTAACGACACGGGAGTCAGCTGAGAGTGTGAAGGGACTGGTGGCTACGGGAGCTAACGACACGGGAGTCAGCTGAGAGTGTGAAGGGACTGGTGGCCACGGGAGGTAACGACACGGGAGTCAGCTGAGAGTGTGAAGGGACTGGTGGCTACGGGAGCTAACGACACGGGAGTCAGCGGTGAGTGTGAAGGGACTGGTGGCCACAGGAGCTAACGACACGGGAGTCAGCTGAGAGTGTGAAGGGACTGGTGGCTACGGGAGCTAACGACAGGGGAGTCAGCTGTGAGTGTGAAGGGACTGGTGGCCACGGGAGGTAGTGACAGGGGAGTCAGCTGAGAGTGTGAAGGGACTGGTGGCCACGGGAGCTAACGACACGGGAGTCAGCTGAGAGTGTGAAGGGACTGGTGGCCACGGGAGGTAGTGACAGGGGAGTCAGCTGAGAGTGTGAAGGGACTGGTGGCCACGGGAGGTAACGACACGGGAGTCAGCTGTGAGTGTGAAGGGACTGGTGGCCACGGGAGGTAATGACACGGGAGTCAGCTGTGAGTGCGAAGGGACTGGTGGCCACGGGAGCTAACGACACGGGAGTCAGCTGAGAGTGTGAAGGGACTGGTGGCCACGGGAGGTAACGACACGGGAGTCAGCTGTGAGTGTGAAGAGACTGGTGGCCACGGGAGCTAACAACACGGGAGTCAGCTGTGAGTGTGAAGGGACTGGTGGCCACGGGAGGTAGTGACAGGGGAGTCAGCTGTGAGTGTGAAGGGACTGGTGGCCATGGGAGGTAATGACAGGGGATTCAGCGGTGAGTGCGAAGGGACTGGTGGCCACGGGAGCTAACGACACGGGAGTCAGCGGTGAGTGTGAAGGGACTGGTGGCCACGGGAGGTAATGACAGGGGAGTCAGCGGTGAGTGCGAAGGGACTGGTGGCCACGGGAGGTAATGACAGGGGAGTCAGCTGTGAGTGTGAAGGGACTGGTGGCCACGGGAGATAATGACAGGGGAGTCAGCTGTGAGTGTGAAGGGACTGGTGGCCACGGGAGCTAACAACACGGGAGTCAGCTGTGAGTGTGAAGGGACTGGTGGCCACGGGAGCTAACAACACGGGAGTCAGCTGAGAGTGTGAAGGGACTGGTGGCCACGGGAGCTAACGACACGGGAGTCAGCGGTGAGTGTGAAGGGACTGGTGGCCACGGGAGGTAATGACAGGGAAGTCAGCGGTGAGTGCGAAGGGACTGGTGGCCACGGGAGGTAATGACAGGGGAGTCAGCTGTGAGTGTGAAGGGACTGGTGGCCACGGGAGATAATGACAGGGGAGTCAGCTGTGAGTGTGAAGGGACTGGTGGCCACGGGAGCTAACGACACGGGAGTCAGCTGTGAGTGTGAAGGGACTGGTGGCCACGGGAGCTAACAACACGGGAGTCAGCTGAGAGTGTGAAGGGACTGGTGGCCACGGGAGGTAACGACACGGGAGTCAGCTGAGAGTGTGAAGGGACTGGTGGCCACGGGAGCTAACGACACGGGAGTCAGCTGAGAGTGTGAAGGGACTGGTGGCCACGGGAGGTAACGACACGGGAGTCAGCTGAGAGTGTGAAGGGACTGGTGGCTACGGGAGCTAACGACACGGGAGTCAGCGGTGAGTGTGAAGGGACTGGTGGCCACAGGAGCTAACGACACGGGAGTCAGCTGAGAGTGTGAAGGGACTGCTGGCCACGGGAGGTAACGACACGGGAGTCAGCTGAGAGTGTGAAGGGACTGCTGGCCACGGGAGGTAACGACACGGGAGTCAGCTGAGAGTGTGAAGGGACTGGTGGCTACGGGAGCTAACGACACGGGAGTCAGCTGTGAGTGTGAAGGGACTGGTGGCCACGGGAGCTAACGACACGGGAGTCAGCTGTGAGTGTGAAGGGACTGGTGGCCACGGGAGGTCATGACAGGGGAGTCAGCTGAGAGCGTGAAGGGACTGGTGGCCACGGGAGGTAATGACAGGGGAGTCAGCTGAGAGTGTGAAGGGACTGGTGGCCACGGGAGGTCATGACAGGGGAGTCAGCTGAGAGCGTGAAGGGACTGGTGGCCACGGGAGGTAATGACAGGGGAGTCAGCTGAGAGCGTGAAGGGACTGGTGGCCACGGGAGGTAATGACAGGGGAGTCAGCTGAGAGCGTGAAGGGACTGGTGGCCACGGGAGCTAACGACACGGGAGTCAGCTGAGAGTGTGAAGGGACTGGTGGCCACGGGAGCTAACAACACGGGAGTCAGCTGAGAGTGTGAAGGGACTGGTGGCCACGGGAGGTAACGACACGGGAGTCAGCTGAGAGTGTGAAGGGACTGGTGGCCACGGGAGCTAACGACACGGGAGTCAGCTGAGAGTGTGAAGGGACTGGTGGCCACGGGAGGTAACGACACGGGAGTCAGCTGAGAGTGTGAAGGGACTGGTGGCTACGGGAGCTAACGACACGGGAGTCAGCGGTGAGTGTGAAGGGACTGGTGGCCACAGGAGCTAACGACACGGGAGTCAGCTGAGAGTGTGAAGGGACTGCTGGCCACGGGAGGTAACGACACGGGAGTCAGCTGAGAGTGTGAAGGGACTGCTGGCCACGGGAGGTAACGACACGGGAGTCAGCTGAGAGTGTGAAGGGACTGGTGGCTACAGGAGCTAACGACACGGGAGTCAGCTGAGAGTGTGAAGGGACTGCTGGCCACGGGAGGTAACGACACGGGATTCAGCTGAGAGTGTGAAGGGACTGCTGGCCACGGGAGCTAACGACACGGGAGTCAGCGGTGAGTGTGAAGGGACTGGTGGCCACGGGAGGTAATGACAGGGAAGTCAGCGGTGAGTGCGAAGGGACTGGTGGCCACGGGAGGTAATGACAGGGGAGTCAGCTGTGAGTGTGAAGGGACTGGTGGCCACGGGAGATAATGACAGGGGAGTCAGCTGTGAGTGTGAAGGGACTGCTGGCCACGGGAGGTAACGACACGGGAGTCAGCTGAGAGTGTGAAGGGACTGCTGGCCACGGGAGGTAACGACACGGGAGTCAGCTGAGAGTGTGAAGGGACTGGTGGCTACGGGAGCTAACAACACGGGAGTCAGCTGTGAGTGTGAAGGGACTGGTGGCCACGGGAGCTAACAACACGGGAGTCAGCTGAGAGTGTGAAGGGACTGGTGGCCACGGGAGCTAACGACACGGGAGTCAGCGGTGAGTGTGAAGGGACTGGTGGCCACGGGAGGTAATGACAGGGAAGTCAGCGGTGAGTGCGAAGGGACTGGTGGCCACGGGAGGTAATGACAGGGGAGTCAGCTGTGAGTGTGAAGGGACTGGTGGCCACGGGAGATAATGACAGGGGAGTCAGCTGTGAGTGTGAAGGGACTGGTGGCCACGGGAGCTAACGACACGGGAGTCAGCTGTGAGTGTGAAGGGACTGGTGGCCACGGGAGCTAACAACACGGGAGTCAGCTGAGAGTGTGAAGGGACTGGTGGCCACGGGAGGTAACGACACGGGAGTCAGCTGAGAGTGTGAAGGGACTGGTGGCCACGGGAGCTAACGACACGGGAGTCAGCTGAGAGTGTGAAGGGACTGGTGGCCACGGGAGGTAACGACACGGGAGTCAGCTGAGAGTGTGAAGGGACTGGTGGCTACGGGAGCTAACGACACGGGAGTCAGCGGTGAGTGTGAAGGGACTGGTGGCCACAGGAGCTAACGACACGGGAGTCAGCTGAGAGTGTGAAGGGACTGCTGGCCACGGGAGGTAACGACACGGGAGTCAGCTGAGAGTGTGAAGGGACTGCTGGCCACGGGAGGTAACGACACGGGAGTCAGCTGAGAGTGTGAAGGGACTGGTGGCTACGGGAGCTAACGACACGGGAGTCAGCTGTGAGTGTGAAGGGACTGGTGGCCACGGGAGCTAACGACACGGGAGTCAGCTGTGAGTGTGAAGGGACTGGTGGCCACGGGAGGTCATGACAGGGGAGTCAGCTGAGAGCGTGAAGGGACTGGTGGCCACGGGAGGTAATGACAGGGGAGTCAGCTGAGAGTGTGAAGGGACTGGTGGCCACGGGAGGTCATGACAGGGGAGTCAGCTGAGAGCGTGAAGGGACTGGTGGCCACGGGAGGTAATGACAGGGGAGTCAGCTGAGAGCGTGAAGGGACTGGTGGCCACGGGAGGTAATGACAGGGGAGTCAGCTGAGAGCGTGAAGGGACTGGTGGCCACGGGAGCTAACGACACGGGAGTCAGCTGAGAGTGTGAAGGGACTGGTGGCCACGGGAGCTAACAACACGGGAGTCAGCTGAGAGTGTGAAGGGACTGGTGGCCACGGGAGGTAACGACACGGGAGTCAGCTGAGAGTGTGAAGGGACTGGTGGCCACGGGAGCTAACGACACGGGAGTCAGCTGAGAGTGTGAAGGGACTGGTGGCCACGGGAGGTAACGACACGGGAGTCAGCTGAGAGTGTGAAGGGACTGGTGGCTACGGGAGCTAACGACACGGGAGTCAGCGGTGAGTGTGAAGGGACTGGTGGCCACAGGAGCTAACGACACGGGAGTCAGCTGAGAGTGTGAAGGGACTGCTGGCCACGGGAGGTAACGACACGGGAGTCAGCTGAGAGTGTGAAGGGACTGCTGGCCACGGGAGGTAACGACACGGGAGTCAGCTGAGAGTGTGAAGGGACTGGTGGCTACAGGAGCTAACGACACGGGAGTCAGCTGAGAGTGTGAAGGGACTGCTGGCCACGGGAGGTAACGACACGGGATTCAGCTGAGAGTGTGAAGGGACTGCTGGCCACGGGAGCTAACGACACGGGAGTCAGCGGTGAGTGTGAAGGGACTGGTGGCCACGGGAGGTAATGACAGGGAAGTCAGCGGTGAGTGCGAAGGGACTGGTGGCCACGGGAGGTAATGACAGGGGAGTCAGCTGTGAGTGTGAAGGGACTGGTGGCCACGGGAGATAATGACAGGGGAGTCAGCTGTGAGTGTGAAGGGACTGCTGGCCACGGGAGGTAACGACACGGGAGTCAGCTGAGAGTGTGAAGGGACTGCTGGCCACGGGAGGTAACGACACGGGAGTCAGCTGAGAGTGTGAAGGGACTGGTGGCTACGGGAGCTAACGACACGGGAGTCAGCTGTGAGTGTGAAGGGACTGGTGGCCACGGGAGCTAACGACACGGGAGTCAGCTGTGAGTGTGAAGGGACTGGTGGCCACGGGAGGTCATGACAGGGGAGTCAGCTGAGAGCGTGAAGGGACTGGTGGCCACGGGAGGTAATGACAGGGGAGTCAGCTGAGAGTGTGAAGGGACTGGTGGCCACGGGAGGTCATGACAGGGGAGTCAGCTGAGAGCGTGAAGGGACTGGTGGCCACGGGAGGTAATGACAGGGGAGTCAGCTGAGAGCGTGAAGGGACTGGTGGCCATGGGAGGTAATGACAGGGGAGTCAGCTGAGAGCGTGAAGGGACTGGTGGCCACGGGAGCTAACGACACGGGAGTCAGCTGAGAGTGTGAAGGGACTGGTGGCCACGGGAGCTAACAACACGGGAGTCAGCTGAGAGTGTGAAGGGACTGGTGGCCACGGGAGGTAACAACACGGGAGTCAGCTGAGAGTGTGAAGGGACTGGTGGCCACGGGAGCTAATGACACGGGAGTCAGCTGAGAGTGTGAAGGGACTGGTGGCCACGGGAGGTAACGACACGGGAGTCAGCTGAGAGTGTGAAGGGACTGGTGGCTACGGGAGCTAACGACACGGGAGTCAGCGGTGAGTGTGAAGGGACTGGTGGCCACAGGAGCTAACGACACGGGAGTCAGCTGAGAGTATGAAGGGACTGCTGGCCACGGGAGGTAACGACACGGGAGTCAGCTGAGAGTGTGAAGGGACTGCTGGCCACGGGAGGTAACGACACGGGAGTCAGCTGAGAGTGTGAAGGGACTGGTGGCTACAGGAGCTAACGACACGGGAGTCAGCTGAGAGTGTGAAGGGACTGCTGGCCACGGGAGGTAACGACACGGGATTCAGCTGAGAGTGTGAAGGGACTGCTGGCCACGGGAGCTAACGACACGGGAGTCAGCGGTGAGTGTGAAGGGACTGGTGGCCACGGGAGGTAATGACAGGGAAGTCAGCGGTGAGTGCGAAGGGACTGGTGGCCACGGGAGGTAATGACAGGGGAGTCAGCTGTGAGTGTGAAGGGACTGGTGGCCACGGGAGATAATGACAGGGGAGTCAGCTGTGAGTGTGAAGGGACTGGTGGCTACGGGAGCTAACGACACGGGAGTCAGCGGTGAGTGTGAAGGGACTGGTGGCCACAGGAGCTAACGACACGGGAGTCAGCTGAGAGTGTGAAGGGACTGCTGGCCACGGGAGGTAACGACACGGGAGTCAGCTGAGAGTGTGAAGGGACTGCTGGCCACGGGAGGTAACGACACGGGAGTCAGCTGAGAGTGTGAAGGGACTGGTGGCTACGGGAGCTAACGACACGGGAGTCAGCTGTGAGTGTGAAGGGACTGGTGGCCACGGGAGCTAACGACACGGGAGTCAGCTGTGAGTGTGAAGGGACTGGTGGCCACGGGAGGTCATGACAGGGGAGTCAGCTGAGAGCGTGAAGGGACTGGTGGCCACGGGAGGTAATGACAGGGGAGTCAGCTGAGAGTGTGAAGGGACTGGTGGCCACGGGAGGTCATGACAGGGGAGTCAGCTGAGAGCGTGAAGGGACTGGTGGCCACGGGAGGTAATGACAGGGGAGTCAGCTGAGAGCGTGAAGGGACTGGTGGCCACGGGAGGTAATGACAGGGGAGTCAGCTGAGAGCGTGAAGGGACTGGTGGCCACGGGAGCTAACGACACGGGAGTCAGCTGAGAGTGTGAAGGGACTGGTGGCCACGGGAGCTAACAACACGGGAGTCAGCTGAGAGTGTGAAGGGACTGGTGGCCACGGGAGGTAACGACACGGGAGTCAGCTGAGAGTGTGAAGGGACTGGTGGCCACGGGAGCTAACGACACGGGAGTCAGCTGAGAGTGTGAAGGGACTGGTGGCCACGGGAGGTAACGACACGGGAGTCAGCTGAGAGTGTGAAGGGACTGGTGGCTACGGGAGCTAACGACACGGGAGTCAGCGGTGAGTGTGAAGGGACTGGTGGCCACAGGAGCTAACGACACGGGAGTCAGCTGAGAGTGTGAAGGGACTGCTGGCCACGGGAGGTAACGACACGGGAGTCAGCTGAGAGTGTGAAGGGACTGCTGGCCACGGGAGGTAACGACACGGGAGTCAGCTGAGAGTGTGAAGGGACTGGTGGCTACAGGAGCTAACGACACGGGAGTCAGCTGAGAGTGTGAAGGGACTGCTGGCCACGGGAGGTAACGACACGGGATTCAGCTGAGAGTGTGAAGGGACTGCTGGCCACGGGAGCTAACGACACGGGAGTCAGCGGTGAGTGTGAAGGGACTGGTGGCCACGGGAGGTAATGACAGGGAAGTCAGCGGTGAGTGCGAAGGGACTGGTGGCCACGGGAGGTAATGACAGGGGAGTCAGCTGTGAGTGTGAAGGGACTGGTGGCCACGGGAGATAATGACAGGGGAGTCAGCTGTGAGTGTGAAGGGACTGCTGGCCACGGGAGGTAACGACACGGGAGTCAGCTGAGAGTGTGAAGGGACTGCTGGCCACGGGAGGTAACGACACGGGAGTCAGCTGAGAGTGTGAAGGGACTGGTGGCTACGGGAGCTAACGACACGGGAGTCAGCTGTGAGTGTGAAGGGACTGGTGGCCACGGGAGCTAACGACACGGGAGTCAGCTGTGAGTGTGAAGGGACTGGTGGCCACGGGAGGTCATGACAGGGGAGTCAGCTGAGAGCGTGAAGGGACTGGTGGCCACGGGAGGTAATGACAGGGGAGTCAGCTGAGAGTGTGAAGGGACTGGTGGCCACGGGAGGTCATGACAGGGGAGTCAGCTGAGAGCGTGAAGGGACTGGTGGCCACGGGAGGTAATGACAGGGGAGTCAGCTGAGAGCGTGAAGGGACTGGTGGCCATGGGAGGTAATGACAGGGGAGTCAGCTGAGAGCGTGAAGGGACTGGTGGCCACGGGAGCTAACGACACGGGAGTCAGCTGAGAGTGTGAAGGGACTGGTGGCCACGGGAGCTAACAACACGGGAGTCAGCTGAGAGTGTGAAGGGACTGGTGGCCACGGGAGGTAACAACACGTGAGTCAGCTGAGAGTGTGAAGGGACTGGTGGCCACGGGAGCTAATGACACGGGAGTCAGCTGAGAGTGTGAAGGGACTGGTGGCCACGGGAGGTAACGACACGGGAGTCAGCTGAGAGTGTGAAGGGACTGGTGGCTACGGGAGCTAACGACACGGGAGTCAGCGGTGAGTGTGAAGGGACTGGTGGCCACAGGAGCTAACGACACGGGAGTCAGCTGAGAGTATGAAGGGACTGCTGGCCACGGGAGGTAACGACACGGGAGTCAGCTGAGAGTGTGAAGGGACTGCTGGCCACGGGAGGTAACGACACGGGAGTCAGCTGAGAGTGTGAAGGGACTGGTGGCTACAGGAGCTAACGACACGGGAGTCAGCTGAGAGTGTGAAGGGACTGCTGGCCACGGGAGGTAACGACACGGGATTCAGCTGAGAGTGTGAAGGGACTGCTGGCCACGGGAGCTAACGACACGGGAGTCAGCGGTGAGTGTGAAGGGACTGGTGGCCACGGGAGGTAATGACAGGGAAGTCAGCGGTGAGTGCGAAGGGACTGGTGGCCACGGGAGGTAATGACAGGGGAGTCAGCTGTGAGTGTGAAGGGACTGGTGGCCACGGGAGATAATGACAGGGGAGTCAGCTGTGAGTGTGAAGGGACTGGTGGCCACGGGAGCTAACGACACGGGAGTCAGCTGTGAGTGTGAAGGGACTGGTGGCCACGGGAGCTAACAACACGGGAGTCAGCTGAGAGTGTGAAGGGACTGGTGGCCACGGGAGGTAACGACACGGGAGTCAGCTGAGAGTGTGAAGGGACTGGTGGCCACGGGAGCTAACGACACGGGAGTCAGCTGAGAGTGTGAAGGGACTGGTGGCCACGGGAGGTAACGACACGGGAGTCAGCTGAGAGTGTGAAGGGACTGGTGGCTACGGGAGCTAACGACACGGGAGTCAGCGGTGAGTGTGAAGGGACTGGTGGCCACAGGAGCTAACGACACGGGAGTCAGCTGAGAGTGTGAAGGGACTGGTGGCCACGGGAGATAATGACAGGGGAGTCAGCTGTGAGTGTGAAGGGACTGGTGGCCACGGGAGCTAACGACACGGGAGTCAGCTGTGAGTGTGAAGGGACTGGTGGCCACGGGAGCTAACAACACGGGAGTCAGCTGAGAGTGTGAAGGGACTGGTGGCCACGGGAGGTAACGACACGGGAGTCAGCTGAGAGTGTGAAGGGACTGGTGGCCACGGGAGCTAACGACACGGGAGTCAGCTGAGAGTGTGAAGGGACTGGTGGCCACGGGAGGTAACGACACGGGAGTCAGCTGAGAGTGTGAAGGGACTGGTGGCTACGGGAGCTAACGACACGGGAGTCAGCGGTGAGTGTGAAGGGACTGGTGGCCACAGGAGCTAACGACACGGGAGTCAGCTGAGAGTGTGAAGGGACTGCTGGCCACGGGAGGTAACGACACGGGAGTCAGCTGAGAGTGTGAAGGGACTGCTGGCCACGGGAGGTAACGACACGGGAGTCAGCTGAGAGTGTGAAGGGACTGGTGGCTACGGGAGCTAACGACACGGGAGTCAGCTGTGAGTGTGAAGGGACTGGTGGCCACGGGAGCTAACGACACGGGAGTCAGCTGTGAGTGTGAAGGGACTGGTGGCCACGGGAGGTCATGACAGGGGAGTCAGCTGAGAGCGTGAAGGGACTGGTGGCCACGGGAGGTAATGACAGGGGAGTCAGCTGAGAGTGTGAAGGGACTGGTGGCCACGGGAGGTCATGACAGGGGAGTCAGCTGAGAGCGTGAAGGGACTGGTGGCCACGGGAGGTAATGACAGGGGAGTCAGCTGAGAGCGTGAAGGGACTGGTGGCCACGGGAGGTAACGACAGGGGAGTCAGCTGAGAGCGTGAAGGGACTGGTGGCCACGGGAGCTAACGACACGGGAGTCAGCTGAGAGTGTGAAGGGACTGGTGGCCACGGGAGCTAACAACACGGGAGTCAGCTGAGAGTGTGAAGGGACTGGTGGCCACGGGAGGTAACGACACGGGAGTCAGCTGAGAGTGTGAAGGGACTGGTGGCCACGGGAGCTAACGACACGGGAGTCAGCTGAGAGTGTGAAGGGACTGGTGGCCACGGGAGGTAACGACACGGGAGTCAGCTGAGAGTGTGAAGGGACTGGTGGCTACGGGAGCTAACGACACGGGAGTCAGCGGTGAGTGTGAAGGGACTGGTGGCCACAGGAGCTAACGACACGGGAGTCAGCTGAGAGTGTGAAGGGACTGCTGGCCACGGGAGGTAACGACACGGGAGTCAGCTGAGAGTGTGAAGGGACTGCTGGCCACGGGAGGTAACGACACGGGAGTCAGCTGAGAGTGTGAAGGGACTGGTGGCTACAGGAGCTAACGACACGGGAGTCAGCTGAGAGTGTGAAGGGACTGCTGGCCACGGGAGGTAACGACACGGGATTCAGCTGAGAGTGTGAAGGGACTGCTGGCCACGGGAGCTAACGAGACGGCAGTCAGCTGGGAGTGCGAAGGGACTGGTGGCTACGGGAGCTAACGACACGGGAGTCAGCGGTGAGTGTGAAGGGACTGGTGGCCACAGGAGCTAAAGACACGGGAGTCAGCTGAGAGTGTGAAGGGACTGGTGGCTACGGGAGCTAACGACACGGGAGTCAGCTGTGAGTGTGAAGGGACTGGTGGCCACGGGAGGTAACGACACGGGAGTCAGCTGAGAGTGTGAAGGGACTGGTGGCTACGGGAGCTAACGACACGGGAGTCAGCGGTGAGTGTGAAGGGACTGGTGGCCACAGGAGCTAACGACACGGGAGTCAGCTGAGAGTGTGAAGGGACTGCTGGCCACGGGAGGTAACGACACGCGATTCAGCTGAGAGTGTGAAGGGACTGCTGGCCACGGGAGGTAACGACACGGGAGTCAGCTGAGAGTGTGAAGGGACTGGTGGCCACGGGAGGTAGTGACACGGGAGTCAGCTGTGAGTGTGAAGGGACTGGTGGCCACGGGAGCTAACGACACGGGAGTCAGCTGAGAGTGTGAAGGGACTGGTAGCCACGGGAGGTATTGACAGGGGAGTCAGCTGTGAGTGTGAAGGGACTGGTGGCCACGGGAGGTATTGACAGGGGAGTCAGCTGAGAGTGTGAAGGGACTGGTGGCCACGGGAGGTAACGACACGGGAGTCAGCTGTGAGTGTGAAGGGACTGGTGGCCACGGGAGCTAACGACAGGGGAGTCAGCTGAGAGTGTGAAGGGACTGGTGGCCACGGGAGCTAACGACAGGGGAGTCAGCTGTGAGTGTGAAGGGACTGGTGGCCACGGGAGGTAATGACAGGGGAGTCAGCTGTGAGTGTGAAGGGACTGGTGGCCACGGGAGCTAACGACAGGGGAGTCAGCTGTGAGTGTGAAGGGACTGGTGGCCACGGGAGGTAATGACAGGGGAGTCAGCGGTGAGTGTGAAGGGACTGGTGGCTACCTTCAGCCCTCGGAGTCGTTTGACTTCGCCGGGAGGGGCCGGAGGGGGTGGCCCCTCCCCTCGCCCCCCGGGAGGCCGGCCCCTCCCCCCGCCCCCTCAGCGGTGGGGTGTTCTCCAGGTCGCTGTCCCACTCCACCGCCACGCGGCGTTGACGCGGCTTGTGGGGGCGGGCTGGGGGGGGGAGAGAGGAGCAATCAGCCAGCAACTCACCCACCCACTCACCCACACACTCACTCACTCACCCACACACCCACCCACTCACCCACTCACTCACTCACCCACCCACTCACCCACCCACTCACTCACCCACCCACCACCCACTCACCCACTCACCCACCCACTCACCCACTCACCCACCCACCCACCCACTCACCCACCCACTCACCCACTCACCCACCCACTCACCCACACACCCACTCACCCACCCACTCACCCACTCACTCACTCACCCACCCACCACCCACTCACCCACCCACCACCCACTCACCCACCCACCACTCACTCACTCACCCACCCACCACCCACTCACCCACCCACCACCCACTCACCCACCCACCACTCACTCACTCACCCACCCACTCACCCACTCACCCACCCACCCACCCAACCACTCACCCACTCACTCACACACTCACTCACACACTCACCCACCCACCCACCCACCTACTCACTCACTCACTCACCCACTCACTCACACACTCACTCACAAACACACCCACCTATTCACCCACCCACCCACCCACTCACCCACCCACTCACTCACCCACACACTCACTCACTCACCCACTCACCCACCCACTCACTCACCCACCCACTCACCCACCCACTCACCCACTCACCCACCCACTCACCCACTCACCCACCCACTCACCCACCCACCCACTCACCCACTCACCCACCCACCCACTCACCCACCCACCCACCCACCACCCACCCACCCACTCACCCACTCACCCACTCACCCACCCACTCACCCACCCACCCACTCACCCACCAACTCACCCACCCACCCACTCACCCACCCACTCACCCACTCACCCCACCCACCCACTCACCCACCAACTCACCCACCCACCCACCCACCACCCACCCACCCACTCACCCACCCACCACTCACTCACTCACTCACCCACCCACCACCCACTCACCCACCCACCACCCACTCACCCACCCACCACCACTCACCCCACCCACTCACCACCCACCCACCACCCACCCACCACCCACCCACTCACTCACTCACCCACACACCCACCCACCACCCACCACTCACTCACCCACCCACCACCCACCCACTCACTCACCCACCCACCACCCACTCACCCACTCACCCCACCCACTCACCCACTCACCCACCCACCCACCCACTCACCCACCCACTCACCCACTCACCCACCCACTCACCCACACACCCACTCACCCACCCACCACCCACTCACTCACTCACCCACCCACCACCCACTCACCCACCCACCACCCACTCACCCACCCACCACTCACTCACTCACCCACCCACCACCCACTCACCCACCCACCACCCACTCACCCACCCACCACTCACTCACTCACCCACCCACTCACCCACTCACCCACCCACCCACCCAACCACTCACCCACTCACTCACACACTCACTCACACACTCACCCACCCACACACCCACCTACTCACTCACTCACTCACCCACTCACTCACACACTCACTCACAAACACACCCACCTATTCACCCACCCACCCACCCACTCACCCACCCACTCACTCACCCACACACTCACTCACTCACCCACTCACCCACCCACTCACCCACCCACCCACTCACCCACCCACTCACCCACTCACCCACCCACTCACCCACTCACCCACCCACTCACCCACTCACCCACCCACTCACCCACTCACCCACCCACCCACTCACCCACCCACCCACTCACCCACCCACCCACCCACCCACCACCCACCCACCCACTCACCCACTCACCCACTCACCCACCCACTCACCCACCCACCCACTCACCCACCAACTCACCCACCCACCCACTCACCCACTCACCCACCCACCCACTCACCCACCAACTCACCCACCCACCCACCACCCACCCACCCACTCACCCACCCACCACTCACTCACTCACCCACCCACCACCCACTCACCCACCCACCACCCACTCACCCAACCACCACTCACTCACCCACCCACTCACTCACCCACCCACCACCCACCCACCACCCACCCACCCACTCACCCACCCACCACCCACCCACCCACTCACCCACCCACCACCCACTCACCCACTCACCCACCCACTCACCCACTCACCCACCCACTCACCCACTCACCCACCCACCACCCACCCACCACCCACCCACTCACCCACCCACCACCCACCCACCCACTCACCCACCCACCCACCACCCACCCACCCACTCACCCACCCACCACCCACCCACCCACTCACCCACCCACTCACCCACTCACCCACCCACTCACCCACCCACCCACCCACTCACCCACTCACCCACCCACCCACTCACCCACCCACCCACCCACCACCCACCCACCCACTCACCCACTCACCCACTCACCCACCCACTCACCCACCCACCCACTCACCCACCAACTCACCCACCCACCCACTCACCCACCCACCCACTCACCCACCAACTCACCCACCCACCCACTCACCCACCCACTCACCCACTCACCCACCCACCCACTCACCCACCCACCCACCACCCACCCACCCACTCACCCACCCACCACTCACTCACTCACCCACCCACCACCCACTCACCCACCCACCACCCACTCACCCACCCACCACTCACCCACCCACCCACCCACCACCCACTCACCCACCCACCCACTCACCCACCCACCCACCCACTCACCCACCCACTCACCCACCCACTCACCCACTCACCCACCCACCCACTCACCCACCCACCCACCACCACTCACCGGATCTGGCTGCTTTGCCGCCCCCCTCCCCCTCCCCCCCCCCCTGGTGCCTGTGGGGGGGGAGGGGCTGCGAGGGGGACAGGGGTGGGGGCTGCCCCCCCTCGTCCAAACCCTTCCTGTGGGCCACGTCCAGACGCTCCTCCAGCTCATCCAGCAGAGCCTGAACAACAACAACATCGTCAACATCAACAACATCCAGCAGAGCCTGAACAACAACATCAACAACATCATCAGCAACATCAACAACAACATCATCAACAACATCATCAACATCATCGTCAACAACATCAACAACATCATCAGCATCAACAACATCAACAACATCATCATCATCAACAACATCAACAACATCAACAACAACATCAACAATATCATCAACAACATCATCATCATCAACAACATCAACAACATCAACAACATCATCAACAAC
Source organism: Lampetra fluviatilis (assembly GCF_964198595.1). NCBI lineage: Eukaryota > Metazoa > Chordata > Hyperoartia > Petromyzontiformes > Petromyzontidae > Lampetra > Lampetra fluviatilis. Next base: position 2,999,809 of record NC_136350.1, on the reverse strand, counting down.
ATCAACAACATCAACAACAACATCATCAACATCATCAGCGAGGTCCAGACGCTCCTCCAGCTCATCCAGCAGAGCCTGAACAACAACAACAACAACAACATCATCAGCAACAACAACATCATCAACAACATCATCAACATCATCGTCAACAACATCAACAACATCATCAACATCATCAGCGAGGTCCAGACGCTCCTCAAGCTCATCCAGCAGAGCCTGAATCAGCAACAACAAAATCAACAACAACGTCAACAACATCAACAATATCATCAACAACATCATCATCATTATTATTTTATTTTATTGTATTACTTCCCCTCTACGTGACTTTACCGAAAGAACCAAGAAGATGAATCCCTGCAGTCACGAAAGCTTTACATCGAAAAAAAATCATCATCATAATCATCACCAACACCATCTTCAACACCACCATCACCACCACCCCCCCCCCCCACCTTGACCTCTGCCCCCACCCCCCCCCCACCTTGACCTCTGCCCCCCCCACCTTGACCTCTGCCCCCACCCCCCCCCCCACCTTGAGCTCAGCCCCCCCCCACCTTGACCTCTGCCCCCACCCCCCTTGAGCTCAGCCCCCCCCCCCACCTTGACCTCTGCCCCCACCCCCCCCCCACCTTGAGCTCTGCCCCCACCCCCCCCCCCCCACCTTGACCTCTGCCCCCCCCCACCTTGACCTCTGCCCCCACCCCCCCCCCCACCTTGAGCTCTGCCCCCACCCCCCCCCCCCACCTTGACCTCTGCCCCCCCCACCTTGACCTCTGCCCCCACCTTGAGCTCAGCCCCTCCCCCCGCCCCACCTTGACCTCTGCCCCCCCCACCTTGACCTCTGCCCCCACCCCCCCCCCCCACCTTGACCTCTGCCCCCCCCCACCTTGACCTCTGCCCCCACCTTGAGCTCAGCCCCTCCCCCCGCCTTGCGTTGCCGCTGAGTGGCGGCCGTGAGCGCCGCGTGCAGACGCGGGTCGGCCATCTTGTCGGAGAAGCAGCAGAAGTTGTCGAGTATCCGCCGAGTGGCTCGCTCGCCCCACGGGAGCTCGCCCAGACAGAAGGCCAGCTCCCTCCACTGTCTCTCACAGCTACAGAGACACGGTGAGACAGAGAGAGACACGGTGAGACAGAGACACGGTGAGAGACACGGTGAGAGACACGGTGAGACACGTTGAGAGACAGAGACACACAGGAGTCTCCGAGTGGCTCGCTCGCCCCACGGGAGCTCGCCCAGACAGAAGGCCAGCTCCCTCCACTGTCTCTCACAGCTACAGAGACACGGTGAGACAGAGAGAGACACGGTGAGACAGAGACACGGTGAGAGACACGGTGAGAGACACGGTGAGACACGGTGAGAGACAGAGACACACAGGAGTCTCCGAGTGGCTCGCTCGCCCCACGGGAGCTCGCCCAGACAGAAGGCCAGCTCCCTCCACTGTCTCTCACAGCTACAGAGACACGGTGAGACACACAGAGAGAGACACGGTGAGACACAGAGAGACACAGAGACACACAGTATCCGCCGAGTGGCTCGTTCACCCCACGGGAGCTCGCCCAGACAGAAGGCCAGCTCCCTCCACTGTCTCTCACAGCTACAGAGACACAGAGAGACACGGTGAGACACGGTGAGACACGGGGAGACACGGTGAGACACGGTGAGACAGCTAGAGACACGGAGAGACACGGTGAGACAGAGAGAGACACGGTGAGACACGGTGAGACACGGGAAGACACGGTGAGACATGGTGAGACAGAGAGAGACACGGGGAGACACGGTGAGACACGGTGAGACACGGAGAGACAGAGAGAGACACGGTGAGAGACAGAGAGACGGAGAGACAGACAGAGAGACACACGGGGAGACACGGTGAGACACGGTGAGACACGGTGAGACACGATGAGACAAAGAGAGACACGGTGAGAGACAGAGAGAGACACGGTGAGACACACGGAGAGACACACGGAGAGAGACACGGAGAGAGACACAGAGAGACACGGTGAGAGAGACGGTGAGACACGGTGAGAGAGACACGGGGTGTTGATGGTGGTGATGGTGATTGTGGTGATGGTGGTGATGGTATTGTGATGATGGTGGTGATGATGGTGATGGTGTTGATGATGGCGATGTTGATGGTGTTGATGGTGGTGATGTTGATGGTGTTGCTGGTGGTGGTGATGGTGGTGATGATGGTGGTGATGATGGTGATGGTGTTGGTGTTGATGATGGTGATGTTGATGGTGTTGATGGTGGTGTTGATGGTGGTGATGTTGATGGTGTTGATGGTGGTGTTGATGGTGGTGATGTTGATGGTGTTGCTGGTGGTGGTGATGGTGGTGATGATGGTGGTGATGATGGTGATGGTGTTGGTGTTGATGATGGTGATGTTGATGGTGTTGATGGTGGTGTTGATGGTGGTGATGTTGATGGTGGTGATGGTGGTGATGATGATGGTGATGGTGTTGATGGTGGTGATGATGATGGTGATGGTGTTGATGGTGGTGGTGGTGATGATGTTGATGGTGTTGCTGGTGGTGGTGATGGTGGTTATGATGATGGTGATGGTGTTGATGGTGGTGGTGGTGATGATGTTGATGGTGTTGATGTCCATCACCTGGTGGTGCGGAAGCGATGGCAAAGCTTCTCCACTAAACTCTCCACCTGGCGGTCCTTCTGGATGTAGCTGAACAGCTGCCTGTAACATCAACATCATCATCACCATCAACATCATCACCATCATCATCACCATCATTACCACCATCACCATCATCACCATCATCATCACCATTATCATCATCATTACCATCATCACTATCATCATCATTACCATCATCACCATCATCATCACCATCATTACCACCATCACCATCATCACCATCATCATCACCACCATCACCCCCACCACACCACCACCACACCACCACTACACCACCACCACTACCACCACCACGACCACCACCACCACGACCACCACCACTACACCACCACCCCACTCACCACCACACCATCACCACCCCCACCACTACACCCCCACCACCACTACCACCACCATCACCACCACCACCCCCACCACTAACCACCACCACACCACCACCCCCACCACACCACCACCCCCACCACACCACCACCACCACCATCACCACCACCACCCCCACCACTAACCACCACCCCCACCACCACCACCACCCCCACCACACCACCACCACCACACCACCACCACCACACCACCACCACTACACCACCACCACTACACCACCCCACTCACCACCACCACCACTATACCACCACCACCCCCACCACACCACCACCACACCACCACTACACCACCACCCCACTCACCACCACACCATCACCACCCCCACCACTACACCCCCACCACCACTACCACCACCATCACCACCACCACCCCCACCACTAACCACCACCACACCACCACCCCCACCACACCACCACCACCACCACCACTACACCACCACCACCACTAACCACCACCCCCACCACCACCACCACCCCCACCACACCACCACCACCACACCACCACCACCACACCACCACCACTACACCACCACCACTACACCACCCCACTCACCACCACCACCACTATACCACCACCACCCCCACCACACCACCACCACACCACCACTACACCACCACCCCACTCACCACCACACCACCACCACCACCACCACTACACCACCACCACCACCACCGCTCACCGCATGACGGTGTGGAATGGTTCCTCTGCGATTCCCTCGTCTGGATCTGAGAGGCGGCTCACGATGTCTGGCAGAGCGTTGTACAGTGCGTTGTCCTGTAGCAACAACAACATCAACATCATCAACAACATCAACAACAACAACACCACCACCACCACAATCACCACCACCACCATCACCACCACCATCACCACCACCATCACCACCACCACCATCACCACCACCATCACCACCACCATCACCACCACCAGCATCACCACCACCACCACCATCACCACCACCACCATCATCACCATCATCATCACCACTACCACCACCACCACCATCATCATCACCACCACCAACATCATCATCATCACACAATGTCTTGCAGAGCGTTGTAGAGAGCGTTGTCCTGTAGCAACAACAACATCAACAACAACAACAACATCATCATCATCACCACTACTACCATCATCATCATCATCACAGTCTGGCAGAGCGTTGTACAGCGCGTTGTCCTGTAGCAGCAACAACAACAACATCACCACCACCGCCATCACCACCACCATCACCGTCACCACCATCACCACCACCACCACCACCACCATCACCACCACAACCACCACCACAACCACCACCACCACCATCACAACCACCACCACCGTCACCACCTTCTTGGCGAGCTCCGTGAAGAAGGCGCGAGCTCGCGACGCGATGGAGGGGTCCGTGTCAATATCACCACCATCATCACCATCACCACCATCACCACCACCACCATCACCACAATCACCACCACAATCACCACCACCACCACCACCGTCACCACCTTATTGGCGAGCTCCGTGAAGAAGGCTCGAGCTCGCGACGCGATGGAGGGGTCCGTGTCACCATCACCACCATCACCACCACCATCACCACCACCACCATCACCACAATCACCACCACAATCACCACCACCACCACCACCGTCACCACCTTCTTGGCGAGCTCCGTGAAGAAGGCGCGAGCTCGCGACGCGATGGAGGGGTCCGTGTCACCATCACCACCATCACCACCACCATCACCACCACCACCATCACCACAATCACCACCACAATCACCACCACCACCACCACCGTCACCACCTTCTTGGCGAGCTCCGTGAAGAAGGCGCGAGCTCGCGACGCGATGGAGGGGTCCGTGTCACCATCACCACCATCACCACCACCATCACCACCACCATCACCACAATCACCACCACAATCACCACCACCACCACCACCGTCACCACCTTATTGGCGAGCTCCGTGAAGAAGGCTCGAGCTCGCGACGCGATGGAGGGGTCCGTGTCACCATCACCACCATCACCACCACCATCACCACCACCATCACCACAATCACCACCACAATCACCACCACCACCACCACCGTCACCACCTTCTTGGCGAGCTCCGTGAAGAAGGCGCGAGCTCGCGACGCGATGGAGGGGTCCGTGTCACCATCACCACCATCACCACCATCACCACCATCATCACCACCACCATCACCACAATCACCACCACAATCACCACCACAATCACCACCACCACCACCGTCACCACCTTCTTGGCGAGCTCCGTGAAGAAGGCGCGAGCTCGCGACGCGATGGAGGGATCCGTGTCAATATCACCACCATCATCACCACCATCACCACCATCACCGTCACCATCATCACCACCACCATCACCACCACCACCACCACCACCACCACCGTCACCACCTTCTTGGCGAGCTCCGTGAAGAAGGCACGTGCTCGCGACGCGATGGAGGGGTCCGTGTCACCATCACCACCATCACCACCATCACCGTCACCATCATCACCACCACCATCACCACAATCACCACCACAATCACCACCACCACCACCACCACCGTCACCACCTTCTTGGCGAGCTCCGTGAAGAAGGCTCGAGCTCGCGACGCGATGGAGGGGTCCGTGTCAACAAGCAGAGCGGCGACGTTGGAGATGTGGCCACGGACCTTCACCATGTCGCTCACCACCAGGTGGGCGAGCACTCGCAGCGAGCTCGACCTCACCACCGCAGAGTTGTCCTTTAGTCTGGACACAGACACAGACACAGAGTGAGACAGAGACACAGAGAGAGACAGAGACACAGAGAGAGACACACACCAGGTGGGCGAGCACTCGCAGAGAGCTCGACCTCACCACCGCAGAGTTGTCCTTTAGTCTGGACACAGACACAGAGTGAGACAGAGAGAGACAGAGACACACAGAGAGACACAGAGAGAGACAGAGAGAGACACAGAGACACAGAGAGAGACACACAGAGACACAGAGTGAGACAGAGAGAGACAGAGACACACAGAGAGACACAGAGAGAGACACAGAGAGACACAGAGACACACACACAGAGAGAGACACACAGAGACACAGAGTGAGACACACACAGAGAGACACACACAGAGAGACACACACAGAGAGACACAGAGAGACACACACAGAGACACAGAGAGAGAGACAGACAGAAAGAGACACACAGAGACACACACAGAGAGACACACAGAGACACACACACAGAGAGACACACACAGAGAGAGACAGAGAGAGAGACAGACAGAAAGAGAGACGCACAGAGACACACACAGAGAGACACACAGAGACACACACACAGAGAGACACACACAGAGAGAGACAGAGAGAGAGACAGACAGAAAGAGAGACGCACAGAGACACACACAGAGAGACACACAGAGACACACACACAGAGAGACACACACAGAGAGAGACACAGAGAGAGACACAGAGAGAGAGACAGACAGAAAGAGAGACACAGAGAGACACACAGAGACACACACACAGAGAGACACACACAGAGACACACACACAGAGAGACACACAGAGAGAGAGACAGACAGAAAGAGAGACACAGAGAGAGACACACAGAGAGACACACAGAGACAGACAAATAGAGAGACACACACAGAGAGACACACACAGAGAGAGAGAGACACACAGAGAGACACACAGAGACAGACAAATAGAGAGACAGAGAGAGATGGGGAGTCAAGGTCTCTAGCAGGTTGGGAATTCTTTAGGCCTCATCCCCCCCCCCCCCATCTCCCCCCCCCTCCCCCCCACCCCCCCCATCCCTCCCCCCTCCCCCCCCCCCTCCCCCCACCTGGCGTAGAGATGGGGTGTCCATGGCTCTAGGAGGTTGGGGAATCTTCTGAAGGCCAGGTCACCCAGGGCCACCATCTCCCTCCCCCCATCTCCCCTCCATCTCCCCCCCCCCCACCCATCCCCCCCACTCCCCCCCACTCCCCTCCATTCCCCCCCACCCCCCTCCCCCCCCCTTCCCCCCCTGGCGTAGAGATGTGGTGTCCATGGCTCTAGTAGATTGGGGAATCTGAAGGCCAGATCACCCAGGGCCACCATCTCCCTCCCCCCCCATCTCCCCCCCACTCCCCCCCACCCACCCATCCCCCCCCTCCCCCCCACTCCCCTCCATTCCCCCCCACCCCCCCCCCACCCCCTCCCCCTTACCTGGCGTAGAGATGTGGTGTCCATGGCTCTAGTAGATTGGGGAATCTGAAGGCCAGGTCACCCAGGGCCACCATCTCCCTCCCCCCATCTCCCCTCCATCTCCCCCCCCCCCACCCATCCCCCCCACTCCCCTCCATTCCCCCCCATTCCCCCCCACCCCCCTCCCCCCCCCTCCCCCACCTGGCGTAGAGATGTGGTGTCCATGGCTCTAGTAGATTGGGGAATCTGAAGGCCAGGTCACCCAGGGCCACCATCTCCCTCCCCCCATCTCCCCTCCATCTCCCCCCCCCCCCACCCATCCCCCCCACTCCCCTCCATTCCCCCCCATTCCCCCCCACCCCCCTCCCCCCCCCTCCCCCACCTGGCGTAGAGATGTGGTGTCCATGGCTCTAGGAGGTTGGGGAATCTGAAAGCCTCATCCCTCCCCCATCTTCCCCCCTCTCCCTCCCCTCCCCCCATCTCCCCTCCCCCCATCTCCCCCCACCTCCACCCCCCCTCCCCCTCCCCCCTCCCTCCTCCCCCACCCCCTCCCCCTTACCTGGCGTAGAGATGTGGGGTCCATGGCTCTAGTAGGTTGGGGAATCTGAAGGCGAGATCACCCAGGGCCACCATCTCCCCCCCCTCCCCCCATCCCCCCTCCTCCCCCCCCTCCCCCCCACCCCTCCCCCCCTCCCCTCCCCCCTCCCCCCATCCCCCCTCCCCCCACCCCTCCCCCCCCTCCCCCCTCCCCCCCCTCCCCCACCTGGCGTAGAGATGTGGGGTCCATGGCTCTAGTAGATTGGGGAATCTGAAGGCCAGATCACCCAGGGCCACCATCTCCCCTCCCCCCCCCTCCTCCCCCTCCCCCCCCTCCCCCCACCCCTCCCCCCCCTCCCCCACCTGGCGTAGAGATGTGGGGTCCATGGCTCTAGGAGATTGGGGAATCTGAAGGCCTCATCCCTCCCCCATCTTCCCCCCTCTCCCTCCCCTCCCCCCTCCCCCCATCTCCCCTCCCCCCTCCCCCCATCTCCCCCCACCTCCACCCCCCCCTCCCCCCTCCCTCCACCCCCCCTCCCCTCCCCCTTACCTGGCGTAGAGATGTGGTGTCCATGGCTCTAGGAGGTTGGGGAATCTGAAGGCGAGGTCTCCCAGGGCCACGATGGTGTTGGCTCGGACAGCGGGCAGGGAGCTCCTCTCCAGCACCGTGAAGAGGAGACGCAGGCGAGACTCACACAGCTCGGGGCTGGGGGGGGTGGGGGGGGGGTGGGGGGTGGGGGGGGGGGTGGGGGGGGTGAGTGGGTGGGTGGGGTGGTGGGTAGTGGGGTGGTGGGTGGGGTGGGTGGGTGGGTGGGTGGTGGGTGAGTTGGTGGGTGGGTGGTGGGTGGGTGAGTGGTGGTTGAGTTGTGGGTGAGTGGTGGGTGGGTGGGGTAGTGGGTGGTGAGTGGGGTGGTGGTGGTGGGTGGGGTGGGTAGTGGGTGGGTGGTGGGTGGGGTGGTGGGTGGGTGGTGGGTGGGTGGGTGGGGTGGTGGTGGGTGGGGTGGGTGGTGGGGTGGTGGGTGGTTTGTGGGGTGGTGGGTGGTGGGTGGTTTGTGGGGTGGTGGGGTGGGTGGGGTGGTGGGTGGGGTGGGTGGGTGGGGGGGTGGGTGGTGGGTGTGGTGGTTGGGTGGTGGGTGGGTGGTGGGTGGGTGGGTGGTGGGTGGGTGGTGGGTGGGTGGGTGGGTGGTGCAATCAGAAACGCCAGTGGACATTCACACGCCCACCCACCCAGCCACCCACTCACCCATCCACTCACTCACCCACCCACTCACCCACCACCCACTCACTCACCCACCCACTCAACACTCACCCACTCACTCACCAACCCACCAACTCACCCAACCCACCCACTCACCACCAACCCACCCACCCACCACCCGCCCACCACCCCACCCACCCGCTCACCACCCGCCCGCCCGCCCGCCCACTCACCCACTCACCCACCCACCCACCCACTCACCCACCCACCCACCCACTCACTCACCCACCCACTCACTCACTCACCCACCCACCCACTCACCCACCCACTCACCCACCCACTCACCCACCCACCCACCCACTCACCCACCCACTCACTCACTCACCCACCCACCCAATCACCCACCCACCCACTCACCCACCCACCCACCCACCACCCACCCACTCACCACCCACCCACTCACCCACCCACCCACCCACCCACTCACTCACCACACCACCCACCCACCCAATCACCCACCCACCCACTCACCCACCCACCCACTCACCCACTCACTCACTCACCCACCCACTCACCCACCCACCCACTCACCCACCCACCCACTCACCCACCACCCACTCACCCACCCACCCACCCACCCACCCACTCACCCACCCACCCACTCACCCACCCACTCACCCACCCACCCACCCACTCACCCACCCACCCACCCACCCACTCACCCACTCACTCACTCACCCACCCACTCACCCACCCACCCACTCACCACCACACCACTCACCCACCCACCCACTCACCACCCACCCACCCACTCACCCACCCACTCACCCACCCACCCACCCACCCACCCACTCACTCCACCCACCCACCCACCTCACCACACTCACCCACCCACCCACTCACTCAC